>NW_028170646.1:0-13000 GCF_963971535.1 Notolepis coatsorum | reverse complement strand
CGACGAGGGTTTAATCCTGACAGAACCTTCCCTCCAGTCTCAGTCAAAGCTGTGTGCTTGGCACAGTAACGTTAATTGTATGTCACACAAACCACACCGGTAAACACCCCCTCCCTGATTTGTGTGGGACGAGCATGTCACTAACTGACATTAAATACCTTTCCCCTTATATAAATAACATATCCATACAACTCAAAGCTGCTTTTACTGGCTGTAGTTTTTACGACCACTGTAGTGTCACATTGCCAAACCTGTGCCAGCACAGGAAAAACCTCTGGTGGACCCCAATTTCATTGAGCACTAGGGAAAAGCCAATCTCAACCGCCCAGGGCAGCGGTAAGCCCAAAATGCACCTTGCAAAATACCACTTGCCAAAGACATTATGAGAGTGAAGGATTATTTGTTATTGAGTTGGATTGAAGAGAGTAAAAAGAACGGCAAGCAAAAAAGGAGGAGGATGCCGACTGAAATAGCCAGCTTAAATATAAAATATGAAATAGCCAGCCTAAATATAAAATAAAAATAGCCTGCTAAATTAGTTACTGTTACTGTTCTGAGTTGACTCCCTCAAATTAAATTAGAGAAGGTGTCTGTACAACTGTTGTGCTTGTGTGTGTGTGTGTGTGTGTGTGTGTGTGTGTGTGTGTGTGTGTGTGTGTGTGTGTGTGTGTGTGTGTGTGTGTGTGTGTGTGTGTGTGTGTGTGTGTGTGTGTGTGTGTGTGTGTGTGTGTGTGTGTGTGTGTGTGTGTGTGTGTGTGTGTGTGTGTGTGTGTGTGTGCTTGTGCTTGTGCTTGAGTGAGTGATTGAGTGAGTGAGTGAGTGATTGAGTGATTGAGTGAGTGAGTGAGTGAGTGAGTGAGTGAGTGAGTGAGTGAGTGAGTGAGTGAGTGAGTGAGTGAGTGAGTGAGTGAGTGAGTGAGTGAGTGAGTGAGTGAGTGAGTGAGTGAGTGAGTGAGTGAGTAAGAGAGAGAAAGAAAGAGAGGTAGCCTACTGAGTCCATAGCCTATACTGGGTATGGGTGACATCTCTGTTTTCTTCTCTTATATATCTTTGTCAGGTGAAGAACTCTGGACCTCCACAAGAAAAAAACAACCTCATCTTCAGACAGACATCCATGTTTTTATCAGGTTCCACATTGGGTTCAAGGTTCCTTGGGTCATGAACGTCAAACACAGAGAACCATGTCAAATTTCACTTCACCAAAGCTGGAGATACAAGGCGCCCTCCCCTGACGACATGAATCTTGTGGAATAAAGACATAGGAATAACAATGTGAGGATTGGTCCGATTCCGCACGCTTCCAGGTACCAATTACCTTTGCGCACCTGAAGTGAGTTTCGAATCAGCTCGGTGGAGCCCTTATATACTCTGCTGTTCCTAACGTTCTGTGTCGGGTCGTTTTGGGCTTACCACTAGCTGCTGCTTGTTTTCCTCCCGTGTTGTACCTCGTCTGTTTTCTCCAGGACGTCTGTTGCTTCTCTCTGCCATCCGTTGGATCTGTGCCTCGTTGCCCGCTTTGCGCAATTGCGCCTTGGTGAGTTTTGGAAACATACTTTTTTGGATGCTCTGTTTTTTCTCGCATTTTTCTGGACTCGGGACCTATCTGTTTTTTGTGTGTTTGGTAAACACTGAAGAATTGTCGCTTGTGTTTGTACTGGACTCAGCTAAGGAAGACTGGACTGCCTTGTATTCCATTCGCTCGTTTGTTTACATTCTCTCTCTCTCTGTTCCTTCCAGAGTGGATCTTCAAGTAGCTGCAGAGCCGCAGAGTCAGAGGCGCAACGCCACAGTGCCGTCTCTGCTCTGAGACGAGCTGCAGAGCCGCAGACTACTCTGCCCAAGAACATTCTCCCCTTGTGCTTTTTGTTGTTTTCGCTCATTTCTGTTTTGTAAATAAATACGCCCTGGTTTTTGGCTAACTCTGAACTACCTGTCTGTGCCGTGCTGTTGGGGTTGTTAACAAACAATAACAAAAGGAATATAACTGAAGAAAATACTAAACAAACAATACAAATAAATACATTTAAATAAATCAAAGTTTTGTGTTGTATCTTAGCTGTGATCTTTTACATAATGAACATCTCATTCACTTTGTGTTGCCATTGTTTTATATCATTGTTGTGGCTGGTTGTAAGAAAGATAAATTATATTAAAAGGGTTCATTATAAATATTAATATAGTACAGTTTCTTTTTCAACATTTGATTTCCTAAGGCGATGCCTAAATTAAATAACTTTAAGTCAAAGTTTAAATGTGTATCCAAGATGCATTCTAATTCCTTTGAATATCCTCCCAGCAGCCCTGCACATATAAGTCAACAGCTGCAAAAAGAATTCTGATTGTATACAATAGGAAAATGACCCAACTTCTCGATTTCTTAATCTTTATGCTTTCTTTTTTTATGAGTTTATGCCTGGTTTCAATCGCTAGTTCCAAGTCTTCTTCGAGTCAAATAGATGATAAAAGGACTGCAAAAAAAAATTTGCAGCATCTCTGACTAGTGCCTTTTTTTGTGTGTCTTTCCCTCTCTGCCACCACCCTTTCTCTTCATGTTGGAAAGCAGTGCTCCATGGAGGGTTATCTAGCTACAAACATCAATCTGACATGCCCGTGCAGGCGCACTGCGCTGCCTTGCGCTGGGTGACAACAGTTAACTCATTCCTGCCTGCGGAACGAACATATATTAGAGAGCACATCTCCGCGCAACTAGAAACACTTATACTGACCGTGGCCTGCTTCGGATTTCAGTGGCCTGACTGCGGGCAACAAAATAATATAATATACAAATAAATAAAATAAAAAACATTGCCAGTCTGACAGGGCCAGGCCATGCCAGTCTGCCAGGCCACCGGGAAAACTCCCTGTGCGCCCGATGGTCAGTCCGCTAGCGGATAGGGGGCTGAGCATGCAACCTTGGGGGGCCGCAGTGTTCAGGATGATGGTGCTGGATGTGTTGTTGCCAACCCAAACTGCCTGTGGTTTCCCGGTCAGGAAGTCCAGCAGCCAGTTGCACGTTGAGGTGCTCAGCCCCAGCAGGTCCAGTTTCACTATCAGCTGTTGGGGGATGATAGTGTTGAATGTTGAACTAAAGTGAGAGTTGAGTGGAGGGCAGTGGAGATTGCATCATCGGTGGACCGGTTGGCCCGATATGCAAACTGGAAGTGGTCCAGGGAGGGAGGGGGTGGGGGGGGGGGGGGGGGGGTGGATTTAATGTGTTGCATGACTAGCCGTTCAAAGCACTTCATGATGATGGGTGTCAGAGCAATGGGACGATAGTCATTGTAGCAGGCTGGAGAAGCCTTCTTTGGGACCGGGATGATGATAGTGTCTTTGAAGCATGTGGGGGCAGCGGCTTGGCTCAGGGAGGTGTTACAGATGTCTGTGAAATTTACTAATTTTATTTCATAATTGTCTTATATACTTTGATTCTATTGCTACTATGTATGGATATATTATGCTTACATCTATCTATTGCTCCTATGTCTGCTCACTGCAAACACGGGAACTCTCTAACCCTTTGTGTGACCCCCCCCCCCCTTTTTTTCCCCCTTTTGTGCCAGGCAGACACTCTGACCTGACTGCTGCTGTGACCTCACTGTCACCCTTCCCCTGAACTGTGAGTCACTAAAGACACTTTTAACTGCTGCTGTGACCCATTGTCACCTCCATATTTATATTGTAAACACTCTGGATCCTACACTGACCAACGTCTAAACCAGGGGTCAGCAACCTTTTTGACATGAAGTGCCTGTTTGAAATATAGTTGTCACTAGTGTGCCTAAACAATATTCCATGCATCGTAAAAAACATTTCTCATAATCAGGTATTTTTTATGATAATTTTTACATTATTACATATGTTATTATGTATTATTAACAATATTATTATGATGGTTGTATCAACCCTAAATCTGAGTTGGGGCGGGGGTGCAATGCAGACAAACAGTTTTGCTTTACTGAGCTCCGTTATCTGGGGGCTGTAGTTGGTCACTTTAAACTGCACACCGGAGCATCTTTTAATCCAGCTGTTTGCTGTTCTCTGATATTTTCTGACATTTCGTTGATGCGTCGCTCGACACTTCAAGCTGACATGGGGATATCTTTTATCCTTGATTTGATTGTCTCTTTGTTTGGCAAGCCTTCAAACAAAACATCTGAGCTACAGAGAAAAGCCTCCTTGATATACTCGACTTAAAAAAAAGAACCTGTGGGAGGATTTCAACAAGATAAATGCGACAACAGTGCAAAATATTTCACTATAATATTTCAAAGCAAAAAAAAAAATAATATAAATTATAATTTGTTTTTATATATTTTTTTATGCTGCCCCCTGTGCCAATGAAAATGCCCCCGCATGCCTATGCAGGCACGCGTGCCTAGGGTTGCCTACCCCTGGTCTAAACCATGCCTGCTCTACTTCATTGCTGGGCTAATTACTTCTATTCTATTCTATTCTATTCTATTCTATTCTATTCTATTCTATTCTATTCTATTCTATTCTATTCTATTCTATTCTATTCTATTCTATTCTATTATACTACTATACTATTATAATTCATATATATGCTTATTACATGTATTTATGTATTTCTCCCTGTCTCTCTGTGAGTGGATGTCTCGTGGTGATGGCCAAGGTGGTGCGATCTTCTCTACGTCGCCCCTATACTTATAATGGATCAGAGCGGAATACATACATACAAAATGGAATATGACTGATATTTTGAGCTCCGAGCCTTGACATTTAGCCTTTATCTTATTTTCATACCAGCACTCATCTCCCTATGCTTTTTCTTTTGTTGTTGTTGTTGTTGTTGTTGTTGTTGTTGTTGTTGTTGTTGTTGTTGTTGTTGTTGTTGTTGTTGTTGTTGTTGTTGTTGTTGTTGTTGTTGTTGTTGTTGGCTCTATATATCAAGGGCAATAGCAGGGAGTATGTACCTACTGTACTGTACCTAGCATGCATGCATGCATGCATGTGAGGAAACACAATACAGTATGTGCAAGCCTAATGCATGTACAGAGAAGAAAAGGGTATGTATCTGCTTGTCTAACTCCAGGGTAGATGGCAAATAAGCTAATTTCCCAAAAAGTGTGCATGTTCCTTTAACCCTTTCACTGCCACACAACAAAGTGTTAACAACCGTCTGTAGTGTGGTCGTGAAAGGGTTAACCTCCTGTAGTGTGGTAGTGAAAGGGTTAAATGAATCCACCTGAGATGTAGGCCTACTTCCATTTGGAATTTCCCATCGCTGATGGAGGCAATATTTATCTTTTAAAAGGTTTAGCATGTACCAAACACTATTTTCACATTCACCCAACAACACGGCCTTCTGATGACAAGTGATTGCTGCTTGGCAGGTAGCTGGAGAGCTGATAGGAGGCTGGCAGGCAGAGAGAGAAGCAGTGAAAGTGTGCGTGCTAGTTCTATTAACATAGTCTAATTCTGACCCTAGCATATTCAATGAGACATACAGTAGGCTTATAATGACCTTATAATGACCTATAATGAGAGCATATACTGTATTTAGCATTTTAGAGAGCATATATTTAGCATTTAGCATTTTATTGAGCATATATTTAGCATTTAGCATTTTAGCATTTAGCATTTTTAGATTATAGATTAGATTTATATTATTGGATTATTAGATTATATATTGCATATATTTAGCATTTTAGAATTTCGTTTTCTTAGATTATATATTAGATTAGATTTAGATTATTAGATTATATATTGTAACTATATTTATTATAGGGCAAATATAACTGAGAGGACATACATACCGTCATCTCACACCTTGTTGCCCATATGCGCATGTCCAGAGTTCATTATATTGTATATGGTTTACACTGCCTTTTTATTCTATTTAAATGTTTTACTTCTCCACTGTACTATAATTCTCTGACCTGCACCTGTATGTCTTCTATACCTGTACCTCCCCTCCCCCCTCTCCCTCCGCCATGCTGCTATGATGAATGTCCCCAAGGGGATCAATAAAGGAATATCTTATCTTATCTTATTTTAACACTGGTGTAGCAAACTGGACTGCCAGGCCCAGTGGCTGCTTTCAGAATGTGCAGTGTTAGCCTTGAATCTATTATTTACATAACACACATTATGTCTAGGCTGACTCCTGACACGGACCCGGTTCTTACCATGAGTCCATGACACAAACATTCAGCCTCATGGCTATAGGTCACACCAGCGCTCGGCAGTGCCAAGTTTCTTGGCATGCTAGGGGAAAACATGAACTGACATTATACTGTTAACCTTTTCAGAGGACATGGCCCTCCAGTGACCCTAACACATACACAGTCAAGCTACTGTAAGCATTGTCCATAAATCACACAATAAACAGGCAACACTGTGAGAAAATGTAGATTGTTTTTTACAATAACACTTTTATTTCTTATACTTCTCTATGGTATCCACATGAGATTTACGTCCATTTGCAATTTCCCATTAACCTTGCCTTGCAGCTCACTTAGTAAGATCATGCGAGAATCCATCTTGTCAGGCTTCAAGTTATGTGCTTGTACCTGAACCACAGTGGTTCAGACCAATCAGTGTCCTTTGATGGACTACTGGCTTTAATAATGCAGGACCTCTTTAGAGAGAGGTCTTTATTCGGCATGCAACGACACAACGACATGCAATGGGCGGCACACACACACACACACATGCAATTGTCTCTCAGGGTCGCCGATGCGATTGAGCTCTGCTCTTAACCCATCCCGTCGGCCTTCCCCCCAAGGGCTGTCGGGAGTAGACAGGGCGTCAGCGAGGGCCGCGCCCAGGGACCAATCCAAGTGCTCCTGCCCGTCTTCGTCAGGGACGTGACAGCATCAGCGATCTGTTGTGCATGTTTTTCCATTGGGTTTCTCTTATCGGGGAGGGGGGAACCCTTGCAAGTACGGGGAGAACATAAAAACTCCACACAGAAAGGCCTGGGAGATCCCCCACCTGGGTATAGCGGAAACCTGGTCCCCAAGCGGGAATCGAACCCTGGACCTTCTTGCTGTGAGGTGACAGTGTTAACCACTACACCACCGTGCCACTAACACTTTCCGGCTTTGTCAGTTTCAAAGATTCAAGATTCAATAGTTTTATTTCAAACCACAGTGTTAGTTTGGCTACATTTACCATTGTCCGGCAAAACAACATTTGAAAAAATTAATGAAATGGGAAAAGAGGACCCCCCCCCCCAAAAAAAAACCCCAGCCAGAAACTGTACACTGTTTGAAAATGAGATGGAAGAAGCAAAGCTTATCCGTTTCCATCCTGTTGAGATAAGAGACTCTGTATAGGACTGTTAGTGACTGTCCAACTGTACATATGACTGTTTACACTAGTGACTGTTTATCTGTGTAGACAAATTGTCTCCATCAGTGGTTGCTTTGGTGCATGTATATCTATCCCCACTGGAGGGCGCTCTGGGCGTAGCCACTCAGGTATTCTACCTTACAGGGACTATAAAAGAGGTGGTGCCCGCCGCTATCTTTCTCTCCTTCAACGACTCTCAAAGAGAGTAGAGTGTTGTACAACTACTGCTTATGTTTGAATAAAAGAAGCCACGCTAGTTCAGGCACAAGATAGAAACCATGCCTCTTGACCACATTATTGACGCCCTGAAGTGAGTTCTGTTAACACATCCCCCATCAATAACGAATTGCAAGATTATATATACTTCAGCAAGTACAATATGACACAATTTCCAATACACTGATACAATGATACAATACAATTTGCAAATACTTCAACTACACACAACACAATCACACACGCACGCACACACACACACACACACACACACACACACACACACACACACACACACACACACACACACACACACACACACACACACACACACACACACACAGGGCAGCCTGGGAGAAATGCGAGGCCCTGTGCGAGATTTAACGCGAGCCCCCCCCCCCCCCCCCCCCCCCCCAAAGGTAAAAAAAAAAAATATATAGTCAACATATTCTTAAATAATAGCGCTGCCCGAGGCGGGGCATGATACAGTCAACATATAGCAAAAGAGAGAGCGAGAGAGAGCTCCCGTTCTACAGTCAATATACAGTGTACAGAGAGAGAGAGAGAGAGAGAGAGAGACACATTGGAAAGAAATTGAAATGCTATTTGGCCCTAAACAGAGAGTACACAGTGGCAGAATACCTGAGCACTGTGACTGAAGATCCTTGAGCACAGCCTAGCCATCGAGAAAGGCCGCCATAGGCAGACTGTGTGTGTTAGAAAGAGAGAGAGAGAGAGAGAACATGTGTGTTTGTCATGTGTGTGTGTGTTAGAGAGAGACTATAGCATGTATGAGAGATTCAAAAGGACAAAGATCAACACTTAAATCCAACAAGAAGAGCGTCTATACCAGAGAAACCAAAGCAGCAAGGAGCCAATGGCCGACATCAGCTAAATAGGCTAGCCAGGTACTGTGACACCAGGCCACGTGACACACAGCTTTGGCCAACGGCCCAACGCTACCCAAGCTACACAAACGACCATTCACACACAGCACATGTCGTATCTCCAAATGTTGTGAAGTAGCATATGTTTTGCCTGGAAAAAAACATCGTTATTAACAAAACATTCGGGAGGGGAAGGAAGGAAGAGTGGGGTAATGTCATGACATTTTACCTGCACGAGGAACGCAGGGCGAAAGGCCTGCAACACAGGTCTCCACGTTGACGAAAGGCCTCTCGCTGTCGGGACAAAGCTATGGCCAGAGCCTTGTCATGGTGCAGGCCCGACTACATCTTCTGTCAAAGATGATGTCGTAGTCAGAGTGCCAGGGCCTGCTATTCTCAAGGCTAACTGATAGCATCAAACGAACGTTCCCAGCTGACGCTAAACAGCTAACTGGCTAACAGTTAGCTCAATCAGGCACCTGGCTGCATGTAGTAGCCGCATAGCTTGCTTCTGCGTTAGCTAACAGCTAACAAGCTATGCGGCTACTGTCTACATACAGCCAGGTGCTCTCACCAGGCACACACAGTTAGCTACTAGTAGTACTATATATTAGCTAGTCGACCAGTTTGGCTCCAGAGAGAGAGAAAGATAGATAGGTCAGGACAGGTCCACGGCGGGTATATAATCATAGGTTGACTCACATAACGCAGTATCAATGAATGCGGCGCGGCCGGCGCCAATGGTAAAGTTGGAAGGAGACTTGGCCCACGGTGTAATTCTTCTTCTTCTTCTTCTTCGAGTACTTTCCGGCAGACTGGACACCTTTCGGCGTATTGCTGCCTAACAGATTTATCTGCTCACAAGTTCTCTTCTCCTTCTTTTGAAAAGACATCCACTCGCCTCACTCCTCTGAATAGCGCTGAATTATCTACCTCGTGTGTCTTCTTCTTCTATTTGGTATTACGGCGGTCGGCGGACGGGCCGGAAACACTATCCTAAAATCTGTAGAGCAGCAAATCCGCAGAAACCGGAAAACTGCAGTCTGCAGAGCCAGGAAGTCAGACACATTCTACAAACGTGTCTAATGTGAAATATATAAGCATATAAGCAAAACTAGATTTTAGGTCTGTGATGAAAAAGGGCCTTGCGGGAAGGGGGGCCTCGCAAAAAAATAAAAAAAAAATAAAAAAAAATAATAATTTTTTTTTTTTTTTTTTTTTTTTTTTTGCGAGGCCCCCCTTCCCGCGAGGCCCTGTGCGACCGCACTGCTCGCACACCCCCTGAGGCGGCCCTGCACACACACACACACACACACACACACACACTAGACTCATGTCACCCTTCCCTTCAAATCATTCTCATACAATAAGTTGGACTTCCTCCCTGGTATACTTTGCGAACACCCCATCTTTTTGAACTTCCTCTTTAATATACTTATAGATTGACTGGATTTGGTCTCCTCCTCCAGATCATTCCACAAGGTAACTCCACACAGAGAAATACACATAGCCTTCCTGGTTGTTCTTGAAGATTGCTGTTCCAGTTTGAGTTTCCCTCTAAGGTTATAAATCTTTGGAGTCCCGCTCTCTCACAGAACATTTTCTGTATCTTGTCAGGAAGGCTGTGATGTATGACTCTGTACATAAACTGAGCGGTTTTGTAATCCACCAGGTCCTTTAATTTCAGGACTGAAACTTTTAAAAACAAATAATTTGTATATGTGCTTTATAGCTCTCATTGGTTACAGTCCTGATTGCTCTTTTTTGGAGCATAACCAAAGGAAGTAGGTTGGTTTCATAGGTATATCCCCACATCTCAACACAATAATTCAGATATGGAAGGACCAAAGCATTATATAAGATAAAAGAAGATTGTTGGTTCAGCCAATAACTTGACCTCCACATAATACCCACACTCTTTGAAATGTTTGCTCTTACATGGCTTATGTGAGGCTTCCAACAAATTTTTTCATTCATGATCACTCCTAAAAAAGTGGACAAATTCAAAGGACAAATTCCCAGATGGTTCTGTGTAACATTAACTATTTGGCGGGCAATTTCCCAATGTTGATTCAAATCCAGTTTATTTGTATAGAATCACATTATGTGTCTCAATGGGCTTCACAAGCCCACAGTGAACAACACCCCTGACCTCAACCTCCAGTGAAGATGAGGAAAAACTCCCACAAAACGGTAATAGGACAAACAGGGAAGAAACCTCAGAAGGGAAATGAAAAACAAAAAAGAAAGAATTACTAACCCGAGCCCGAGATTTTGACTGTACGTTGAAGCGTTCAAGAGTTATAGACATAGGGTCTCCAAGTGGCCATTTGTCTTTTTTATTGCTGGGTAGGAGGGGGGGCGGGGGGGCTAAATGTATCTATGTTCCAGTTGTACTGTAGAGCTTCAATACACTGTACCGATCACAAATACCACAAACCTGGTTGTGTGGCAATAAATTAATCTTGTATCTTGTATCTTGTATTTTGAGACTCCATGTGGCCATTTTGGAAAAACGCATAGACATACCATTATAAAAAGTTGTGTAAAACACTCATTTTCTGTGGTATTGTTATCAACTTTGGACCTGTATTATATAATGCTTTAGGCCAGGGGTGGCCAACCCGCATGGGCGCGGCGTCATCACGGGGCGTCCACCACTCCGGTCATCACCACGAGACATCCACTCACCGGGAGACGGGGACAGGCGTTAGACAGTTTGCGTGTTTGTGATGGGCGGACATAGCAATAGATACATGTAGTATGCATATATGTGAATAGAATAGATACATGTAAGCATATGTGAATAGAATATAATTCTGACTGCACATCACTGCCTGGTTTGGAAACAGCAAGGCCCAGGACAGGAAGGCCCTACAGAGAGTGGTGCACTCAGCAGAGCTTACTAAGGGTATTGCACTACCACCCCTGCAGCACTTATATAACAGAGGTGCAAATCCAGAGCCTGCAGAATAATGAAAGACCCCCACCACCCCAACAACAGCCTGTTCAAGCTGCTACGGTCAGGCAAACGACAGAACAGAGAGACTTAAGGCTCAGCTTCTTCCCTCAGGCCATCAGAACACTGAACACTGATCTCTCCACACACAAGCACAAGCACAAGCACACATGACCACACACACACACACACACACACACACACACACACACACACACACACACACACACACACACACACACACACACACACACACACACACACACACACACACACACACACACACACACACACACACACACACACACACACACACACACACACGCTGCACTCGCGCACACATACACGCACCTCAGGTCACTTTAAACACATAAGAAAAGGACACTTTAAAGGAAGGGGAAAAAAGGATACTTTAAGAAAATAACTTGTTGTGATTATTGTTAGTATAGTTAGTATAGTTAGTAATAGCAATAATAGCATATAGGGACATAGAAGTAAAACTGTATTATTGTATAGTTGTGTACATAGGACCCAGTGCCTTTAAGTCGTAGCTCAACATTGTATTGCAATTATCTCAGGATTTATTACAGTAACATGTCTATTTTATTATGTCTATTTTATGTCTACTTTATCATCTTCTACTTATTTGATTTACTATTGTATTCTTGCACAATCGAAGCGGGCATGGCCAACCGCATTTCACTGTATGCCCTGTAGTCAGGGAATATGATCAGATATTTGGACAATCTTGGAATAAATTCCTTACCAAGAAATGTCTTCACCAATGTGTTTGTAAATGTGTCTAATAACACATAATAATAAAAATATTTAAATTTAACTCCCATAGGAAAACATGTGACTGCTGCTGAAAGTTGGAGTACCACAAATGTTACATTTGTGACATACAAGATATGCAAATATACAGTACTGTTAAACAGAGATCCCAACAGTGACTCAGCATCGTCTAGGCCGACTTGTGACGGCAGGTTACATTCCTCAGAAATCGAAAAATGTCTCGCATTTCAGAAATAGCTCAAAATAGAAATATTGCATTTTTGATTGCTTTGAAATGTTCTTTCTCTGGTTCCTTATTTGCAAAACTTAAAACTTGTAAATGAGTTAATAATTGTTAGATTGTCTGACAGTATGTATTCAGAAACATTGGGAAAAGACTACATTTGCGGGAAGCGGAGCCTCTGAGGGGGTGTGGTCTGGTGTGTGTAAGCGCCTGTTCATTACAGCTCATTCATTACAGGGTACTTGAGAGGTGCTAAAGCAGACACAGACAGAGAGCTCTGCTTTCATAATAGCGGAGAGAACGAAGCGTTCTAAAAAAGCATGCAGTGTAACATTAAGTTACACTGCTATCTTAACGTTAGCAAGCTAAGCATGCATAGTGCGACGTGTGTAACATTAAGTTATACTGCTATCTTAACGTTAGCAAGCTAAGCATGCATAGCGCGACGTGTGTAACATTAAGTTACACTGCTATCTTAACGTTAGCAAGCTAAGCATGCATAGCGCAACCTGTGTAACGTTAAGTAACTTGTGTTCCGCGGGGAAAGACCGTTCATCACTACATACAACTTGGTTTAATCCAAACGTCCATTCAGAAACTTTG
>NW_028170647.1:0-38171 GCF_963971535.1 Notolepis coatsorum | reverse complement strand
AAACACAAAATGGGAGAAGCTTGAAACAGATAATCCATTCATCATCTCTAATCCCCAAAAAATAAACAAATCTCAGTGAGGATACAGTTTGATAAACAACTACTGCCGTTGTTGTTGTTGTTGTTCAGCTTTTGTTTTTCTTTGTCAAAACCAAATAAAACCAAATCAACAGGGCTCATGTTGAGCTCATAAACATCTTGGGAAACTCTCAAGGAGACTACGTTAAGTCTATAGCTGGCTTCTAAACGGGGCACATGCCTCAACCAATTCTCTGTGATGTTGTGCAGTAGAGTTTAAGAGTGCTATAGTGCCTGAACCCGTCGAACCGTAACAACGCGCACAATATTACAAGTCCGCACCCACAAGCCGTTAAACCCTCAATCCAACATTTGCGCCATTGTGACACTTTAACTGCCTCTCCTGCTGTGCTGCCAATTGCCATGAATCACCCGCACCTATCCCATAATATGCCCTTGTGGGTAATCCCTACTTCTATCTTTTCTTTTTTACTTTTGCTACCTTTCTACACGTCTTCCCCCGACACGGCACGGATCACTGCCAGACAAGGTGCTCACGTGAATCCACCTCTACCTGAACATGTACACGTGACCTTTATTCATAAGAGCTTCATCGCAGACATCTTGGTCACCAACAGGCGATTGTGAGTTACATGGCATGAGAATGCTATGAGAATACTATGAGATCTATGAGAATACTATGGGAATTCTACGAGAATGCTATGAGAAGACTATGAGAATGCTATGAGAACTATGATAATACTATGA
Source organism: Notolepis coatsorum (assembly GCF_963971535.1). NCBI lineage: Eukaryota > Metazoa > Chordata > Actinopteri > Aulopiformes > Paralepididae > Notolepis > Notolepis coatsorum. Next base: position 37,386 of record NW_028170647.1, on the reverse strand, counting down.
TAATGCTATGAGAATTATGAGAATTACGTATATGAGAATGCTATGGGAATACTATGAGAATACTATGAGAATGCTATGGGAATACTATGAGAATACTACGAGAATGCTATGAGAATACTATGAGAATGCTAAGAGAACTATGATAATACTATGAGAATGCTATGAGAATACTATGAAAATACTATGAGAATACTATGGGAATACTACGAGAATACTATGAGAATACTATGGGAATGCTATGAGAACTATGATAATACTATGAGAATACTATGAGAATGATATGAGAATACTATGAGAACTACGAGAATTATATAATAATAATAATAATAATAATAATAATAATAATAATAATAATAATAATAATAATAATAATAATAATAATAATAATAATAATAATAATAATAATAATAATAATAATAATAATAATAATAATAATAATAATAATAATAATAATAATAATAATAATAATAATAATAATAATAATAATAATAATAATAATAATAATAATAATAATAATAATAATAATAATAACTTATTTGTATAGCACTTTTCATACAGAGGTTGCAGTTCAAAGTGCTTCACAACAGTAAAAAATACAGGCATGAGCGAGCATAGCAAGGTATGGTAAATCACAGTGTTTCACATTAGGATCTAGCATCCCAATAGGCTGTTTACAGTTTCATTCAGTAATACAAATAATAAAATAGTTTAAAATGATTAAGTTTCTAAAGATTATAAAATAGAACGGACATACAACAACAGTAAAAAATACAGGCATAAGCGAGCATACAAATTTAAAATGTAAATAGCAAGGTTACAGTAAAAAGTGTGATAAGATTGTTCAATCAGATGAAAATGGCCCAGTTAGGAGAATCAACCTTGGCTAGGCGGTGATGTTCATGATGTACCTAACTGGAATCTTAAACAACTTTGATAAGATTTAGGTCAATATGAGAATACTATGAGAATTATATGCGAATACTATGAGAATTATATGAGAATACTATGAGAATACTATGGGAATACTATGGGAATACTATGAGAATGCAATGAGAACTATGGGAATACTATGAGAATACTATGAGAATACTATGGGAATACTATGGGAATACTATGAGAATACTATGGGAATACTATGGGAATACTATGGGAATACTATGAGAATACTATGGGAATACTATGAAAATACTATGAGAATACTATGGGAATACTATGAGAATACTATGGGAATACTATGGGAATACTATGAGAATACTATGACTACCTACCTTGCAGCCAATAAATATGAACTATTATGGTCCCTTCAAAAGGAATGAACATCACATGAAGGAACATGGTATAAGACGGTGGTGCTCTGAAAGAGCACAGGAAGTGCAGGGGGCCAAAGCGCTACCAGTATTATTGGTTCCGTATGAGTGCTGTATATACTGTACTGTGGGAGACTGTGAAACAGGCCCTACTGCGTGATGATGAACTGATCTTGTTCCAATTCCAGCTCAAACTGCAGCTCTGCTGGTAAAAAAAAAAAAAAAACTTCTCTCAACACAAGAGACAGATAACAAATGGAGAAACATTATTAAAACGATTTCTCCATAACATTGGAACCCATCCCGTTTGGCCTTTTCTCCGCAAGCGCAGACCCATAGAAGCGAAGCTATCTGTCTTAATGGTTTCCTGAAATGCCAGTGGGGGAGTTTTTCACCGCCTGCGTTTATTTTCTCTGGAGCTTATCTCGGGCATAAAGTTATGGCTCTCTGCGGGGCCAGAGCGAAGGGTCACAGCGGAGGCTATTCTGGCTCTCTGCGGGGCCAGAGCAACGGACCAGAGAGGACGACAGAGAGGAGAGGCTATTTGTTACGACCCCTTCAGACTCTGTCTCCATTGTCCGCCTAGTATGTTGTCGTGTCGACAGGTACTGGAGGTGGGCGTGGCTGGAGCGCTAAATCAGCGGAATGGGAAACACCTGGGCCCGGTGTTCCCGTCTGCTCCCCGTTAAAAGACTTGCAGAGCTCAGATGCTGGGCGCTCTCTCCGTATGGGACGCCGTTAGTTTAGTTTGGCACCTTTTGATTTCTGTTTGCATTATACAACACAACACCTATTAGGGGTGGGAATCGCCAGAGACCTCACGATACGATACTATCGCGATACTTGCGGCATGATACGATAGTATCGCGATACACTGAGTATTGCGAATAATTTTTTTGTATTGCAGAACATGGGATTTTCTCAAGAAGATGTAAACACTGTAATCTGTGTTGCATGTAACTGACAAACTGAACTGTTTGTATTACAGTCTATTCCAACTTAACTGAATGCACATGTGTGTGTGGACTACTGTACTATTACAGGTATTGAAATGAACAATGCAACTTCCTTATACAAAAAAAAATAAAAGAACTTATGAATAATTAAATATCGATACTTGGCGTCCCTGTATCGATACAGTATCGCCACGCGAAGTATCGCAATACTACTACGTATCGATTTTTTCCCCCACCCCTAACACCTATACACTTTACAATGCATGCACTCACTTACACTACTGATATCACTGACTTCACATGCCACTGTTTAGTTTCGTTTCGTTAGTTATTCCTTTTATGTCTTTATTAATGAAATAAATCCTTTGTTTAATTGCCTTTGGTTGTCTGCGTCTCCCTCTTTGTCACGGCCGTGCGGCCGGTTTGTGACACTATTCTTCATGTCGTCAGGTACAGTAGTGGTAGCTCTGCCATGTCCGTGTGCCGTCACTGTTTTAGCCATAACTCCATGGCTGGAGTTGAAACGCGTCCCACCTTCATTATTACACACGGACCTCTCCTTCTCTCCAACGGTCAAATACGGACTGGTTTCAGTTCAAGAGAAACGCTTTGAACAGCAAACCCGCAGGTAGATGATTCCCAGTTTGCATATGGAAGTGGTTTGATAAATACACTGTTTGGTTCCAAATTACAGCCGTTCCTCCGCAGCAGTGTACAATTCCAACGTGGACCGACACAGGCTGTTTCAAACACGCATCCCGGGCCTGAGATTAGAATAACAGCTTGAAGTCGCGTGAGAGGACGCAGACAACCGTCTATGAATTAGATTGACTGGTCAGTAAATGTAGATGTTTACTGTCGGATCAAAGAACACCGCGAGGAGCGCTCCAGACCATAATATTAACGGCGTTAGGCCACCAAAATCAACAGCAGCTCGTCCTGCCTCTGGGCGGAAGCCCACTGTGGGTTCTGCTTCGTTTCTGCTCCAGTAAACCACCTAAATAATTCATCTCTCTGTATTGACGAGCACGAGGGGTTCTGCAAGTAAACCTTCAGATTAAATCCTAGCCCAACGAGAGCCAGCCTCATATTTCATTGGACTGCAAAAACAACAAGTCACATATAAATGTCTTCCTTAAATTTCCGCCCACAAATAGTTCCACATTGAGAGTTTCGCCGCAGTTCAGTTAACTTGTACCGAATAAATCAGTGACACCAATAAATCCACACTATTCTAGAACGGGAGCCATAGAAGGGGGCAAAATGGCCACTCCCAGTCAGTGGTACCCTCTGCCGTTACCAGCGCTGTGTTATGAAACATCCCATCAAAATCCATTAGTCTCTGAATCAAAACACACCGCAACTGGAACCCGAGGGGCCGACGGAGCGTGAATGTTTTTTGGACGCTGTCCATCTTACCTACGGCCTTCGCTCGCACATGATATCTTAAAGGAACACGCCAACTTTTTGGGAAATTCGCTTATTTGCCATCTACCCTGCAGATACAGACCCTTTTCTTCTCTGTGCATGAATTAGGCTTAGGGAACAGCCGCACCGTTAGCCTAGCTTAGCGTCATTCACTGGAAGTAGGTGTGCCAGTGTAGCCTAGATCCCAACAGTCACGAAACTCCAAATACAACTCCAAAACGTTCCTATAAACATGTTGTGACCTGTGTATTTACCACGTGGAGAAATAAAACAAATAAAACATTTGACATTTTCGTTTTCTAAGCAGATATATACTCGGAACAATTATTTGCCGAACCACTGCTGCCTGGGTGCAGTGATTTCATCACCTCAAAAGCCCAGTTTTTCTAAAAACAACTGGCTAGCGGCGCGGCTGTTCCCTAAGCCTAATGCAAGCACAGAGAAGAAAAGGGTATTTATCTGCTTGTCTAACTCCAGTCCAGGGTAGATGGCAAATGAGCTAATTTCCCAAAAGTTGGCGTGTTCCTTTAACCTTGCCCTCGCTAATCCAATGGAACTTTCCTCCAAAGGATCCTGTTCCTAGTCTCAAAACAAACAATCAAAAAAAAGAAGAGGGGAAAAAAGGCAGAATAGCCAGTAGTACCCCAAAAAGACGTGCGTGTGCACACACATACACACATACATATACACATACACATACACACACACACACACACACACACACACACACACACACACACATACACACATATATATACACATTCACACACACACATACACACACACATATACACATACACATACACACACACATACACACATATATACACATACACACACACACACACACACACACACACACACATATACACATGCACATACGCATACACACACACACATACACACATATATACATATACACATACACATACGCATACACACACACACACACACACACACACATACACACATATATACACATACACACACACACACACACACATACACACACACATATACACATACACATACGCATACACACACACACATACACACATATATACACATACACATACGCATACACACACACACACACACACACACACACACATACACAAATATATACACATACACACACACACACACACATACACACATACATATATACATACACATACGCATACACACGCACACACACACATATATACACATACACATACGCATACACACACACACACACATACACACATACATATACGCATACACACACACACATACACACACACATATATACACATGCACATACGCATACACACACACACACATACACATACGCATACACACACACACACACATACACACATACATATACACATACACATACGCATACACACACACACACACACATACAAGCACACACACACACATACATACATAGTATTACATACACACATACACATACACACATACATACACACATACACATACATACACATGCACACATATATACACATATACATACACACACATACACACACACATACACATACTGTACACATACACGCACATACACATAAACACATACACACACATACACACATACACATACACACACACATACACACACACACACATACACATACACATACACATACACATACACACACATACACACATACACATACACTGTACACACACACACACACACACACTGTGTGATCTGCTGATCGGCGTCGGCCTGTCTTACAAACATCTGATGACAGGGGGGGCTCAGCCAGCTCCATGTCCCCCCCCCCCTCCTCTGTACAGTACGACGAGTATGAAGCTCGCTATGATAAGACGTGTGTCGTACGCTGTGGAAGGCGATGAGCGCGTCGGGGGAGTGCACCGTAAATGCCCAAAACCCCCACCACCTCCTAATAGACAGTCTCCTCCCCACCGCATGTATATATTCCCTCCCCGCCGTATGTATATTCCCCTCCCACCCACCCACCCCCTCCTAATGTACAGTCCCCTCCCCATCATATGTATATACTCTGTCAGGATCTAGGGGTAACAGTACTGTATATTTGAATACCGCCTATGTCACAAATGTATCAGTACTAAATACCTATATGTCCCTATGCCATAAATGTCATGTATGTTATGTATGTCATAAATGTCTATATGAATTGAAAATGGGGGACCCTGATGGAAACAAGACAAACGTCTTTCTCAGGTCTGCATCCCCTTAACAATTGTATGTATTGAGCCGTACTGTATTGTACCCATTCTGCAATCTGTTAAATAAAGTTTTCATTCATTCATTCATTCATTCATTCATTTCATTCATTCATTCATGCAGCACACCACAGACCCCAGACAGATAAAAATGAGTTTGTGTAACATTCACATCTATATATGTCACATGTCCCTTCGAAAACAAACCGAGAGAAGAAGAAAAGGAGAGGGAGGGGGGGGGGGGGGGAGAGAGGGGGAAAGTAAAAAGGAGAAGAAAAAAAACTCCCCTGGGGTTGACCTCTAAACGACCTAACAGGGAAGGAGCAGAGACACGTGTAACTAAACCCCCGGATGGGTTTAGTCTGCCGCAGGGGAAGCCAGACCCGACGTTCTCTCTTTAATCTGGAACGTAATTAATGAGAATAAATTCTGGAGGAGGAGGAGGAGGAGGAGGAGGATTGCCTAAATAGGAGCTGGAATCTCCAGCGACTAAAAAATGTGACAGAAAAGCGAGGGGGGGGAACTCAAGACACCTTCATTAACATACATAACTACTTCCTTCCTCTGTAAATCACCCATGGAACACAGTGGTGGGACTCTCTCTCTCTCTCTCTCTCTCTCTCTCTCTCTCTCTCTCTCTCTCTCTCTCCCTCACATAATAGCTACCAGCAGCGAGCAGCAGATGCTGCAAGACACCGTAGAGACTGGTGCATGGGTCGGAAGGTGTAAAGTACTTTGTTACAATACTTAAGTACTGTTTTGGGGGATTTGTACTTTACTCGAGTCTTATTAGGTTTGTATACTTGTACTTTTACTCAATTACATTTCAGAGAAAAAAAACATACTTTTTACCCCTTACATTTAAAAGGCAGACCTACAAAGTACAAAGTACAAATCTCGCAGGTCCAACTATTTTAATTAGTGTATTTGTTTCTCTGGCCGAACTAACGCTAACGTTATTAATCCTGCGGCCGCGCTTTATTTAAAAACAGCCAATCACATCCCCCATCAATGGAAAATGAACCCGCCCATACCCATGCTGATTGGTCGTTGTGCAAGACTAGAAAGCGGGGATCTTTGATTAAACACCTGCTATCAGAAGAATAGACAGTCAGAAAAAAAGTTTTTACTTTTACTTTTTAGTACTTAAGTACATTTAAAAGTAGAAACTTTTAGACTTTTACTCAAGTGTGTTTTTAGCCAGATACTATAATTTCTGGGTACTTTTTACACCCCTGCGGAATACAAGAAAGACTGGTGCACGGTCAGAATACACACCATAGAGACTGGTGCACGGTCAGAATACACACCATAGAGACTGGTGCACGGTCAGAATACACACCATAGAGACTGGTGCACGGTCGGAATACACACCATAGAGACTGGTGCACGGTCAGAATACACACCATAGAGACTGGTGCACGGTCAGAATACACACCATAGAGACTGGTGCACGGTCAGAATACACACCATAGAGACTGGTGCACGGTCAGAATACACACCATAGAGACTGGTGCACGGTCGGAATACACACCATAGAGACTGGTGCACGGTCGGAATACACACCATAGAGACTGGTGCACGGTCAGAATACACACCATAGAGACTGGTGCACGGTCAGAATACACACCATAGAGACTGGTGCACGGTCAGAATACACACCATAGAGACTGGTGCACGGTCGGAATACACACCATAGAGACTAGTGCACGGTCGGAATACACACCGTGACAAGGAAACCGTTTCTTCCAGGGTTCCCACAGACATTGCAAAATGAAATGCAAGGACTTTTAAGTACTTTTCCCAGCACTATTTTTCATTTTCAAGGATGTCACTCGGAGGATACAATTCACTTTTAAATGCTGTTTTTTTAACCATCTTCTTGGCCTGCTTGCCAGCTAGAGTAGAGCATCCCACATGAAGAAATGAGGAAAAGCAGTTGGAGGCTTGGAGCGTGCGAGACAGCAACTTGTCAGATTTGATTAAAACAGAAAAAAAAGGATTTCTTGATGGAGAACAATTTGATCATGGATGAACAAAACATTCAATGTGAATGGTTGATTTGAATTTCAAGGTCTTTTTACGCACCTTGTTAAAAAAGTGGCTGTTTTCAAGGAATTCCAGGCCTTGACTTCTTTTGGTAAATAATCTAGCACTTTAACCCTTCTGCCTTGTTAGGTAACTGACAGAGTTGGCACATCAGTGCATGAAAAGATTGCATCACGTTCAATGTCATAAAAAACGTAATTTGTAATATTTCGTTCCAATTCTTTTTTTTATGAATACCACTATGAACCTAACTCAACATATCTATCAGAGATTCCAAAGATTTCCGAATTGTAACCCCTTATATTCCCGTTTGTGTTAGGGTTAGGGTTAGGGTTAGGGTTAGGGTTACGGTTAGGGTTAAGGTTAGGGTTGGGGTTAGGGTTAGGGATAGGGTTATAGTCATGTGGCAGCAGTGATAGTCGTGTGTAAAAACCCTCATCAGCTGCCTGCTGCAGAACATCCTATCCATGGGGGGAAAAACCCTCCCACCCTCTAACCTACCCGTGTCATTTACAAGTCAAGTATGGGTAATTGCAAGCTAATTACGCGCATCGAACTAACAACAAACATCAATCACGCTGTCACATCTTTGTATCACCAGAACCACAACACAAGGCCCACGTTCATTGCGCAGCGTATCTAATTAACATTCATGGTTTTCTAATGGACCCTCAAACCCGGGTCTGTGTTATGCTGCTCCGCTCCCCCCCCCCCCCACCCCCCCCCCCCCCCCCCCCGCCCTATGAATAGGAGGAACAACTGTGACCCATTGTTACCTCCATTTTATACTGTAAACACTGTGAATCGGAACGTGTTACTCACTGTGCCTTGTACAGTATATCCTTTAACCCTCGAGTCAACCTTCAAAAAACCCACTACCTGTCTCCCTAGTGACCGAAACTGCGATCTCAGTAAAAACATATATTTTTCATGTATTGTTCCAATATTTTTTCATGAATATCATTATTAACTTCAGTCCTCACCATACATATCGAATATTTATTCATTTTCAGGATTTTAACCATTTCTTAAATTAGGGTTAGGGTTAGGGTATGGTTAGGGTTAGGGGGTTAGGGTTACCCTAACCCTAACCCAAACGCTAACCTGTCCAGTTCTGCGACTAGGGTGAAAGGTGTGACACTTGTTGTTCACACGCTTAATAGTGATTGTTTTTAAAAACAAACATGGATTATTGTAATGTGAGTCCAAGATGTGATACTGAGCTACTTTTTTGGCATATACATAAAATCTAGCCAACGATATCCACAAACACACGAAAAGAAAGGCTTTTTGACCAGAACTGCGACAAAGGTGACTCGAGGGTTAACACTTTGGTTGCCTTGGGTTAAATTAATGATATACCATAGGTTGCCGGCTCTATTTGTCTATGGAGAAGTACCCCTTCTTTGTATGGCTATAACTTTTTAAATTCTATTGCTACATTGCCATTATTAGGGCCCATTCAAAGTCCTATATGTATTGTTCATTGTGTAGCAACGTTAAACTTTTTCATTCACATATTCATAGTAAAGTATGGTCTAATGTATAAGTATGTTTTCATCTCTTTCTGCAGCTTTCTCCAGAACGTGATCTATAGCCCCAAATGCATTATATTGATGATGCAATACAGTTTTATGGCAATCAGCGCGATATAAAAAATTCCAACTAGACGTACTTCTAGAAGTTACTACACGTCATCTGATGTTGACCGGATGGGCTAGGGGGCGTTTATAATTCCGTGGGCAGCGTTATACCAATCATCTAATGTGGGTCAAATGTTGATAATAGCAGTTAGTATCGAAGACGGTAACGTTACACGCTGAAACTCACCCCAGTCTCCGCGCGCCGTTGGGCGATCATCGTCGAGTTGAAATCTTATCATTATGGGATGTAAATTTACCCGGTCCATCTCCAGCTTGTATAATGGTATATACGTCCAAATCATGTTGTTTATCGAGTTATTGGCAATCGATCACTGTGTAGTGTGACGAGCCAGAGTCGCGGGACCTATAGCGAGCGCCGGAAGTACTACGGTCGTCTAGGACAACCTCTATTCAACATCCTGTTTGGCGATTGCGCCGATCGGCCACCAGATGGAGCTCCTGAAACGCCAGAGAGCTCAGTGGGTCCTGCTGGTGGATCTCAGGCCAGCGGAGCCGATCACAGATTTTTGAAATATTGATATAAGGACGCTGTACAGCGTCCCCCGGCAACTTGAGCATGGCCAGCAATGACGTGAAAAGACGTTTCATGGCAGTCAAAGTGTTAAAAGAATATCCATTTGTACCTTATTTTTTAGCACTCGCTTGTATTTAAATTGTAAAAGAAAATAATAATAATAATAATAATAATAATAATAGTATAAAAGTATTGTGTGATTTAGTGTATAGGGCGGACTAGCAAAGTAAGATTTCATTGTACGGCAAATGTCTGTTAACTGTGCACATGACAATAAACAATCTTGAATCTTGAATAGAGGTTGCGGTCATGTGCCTTCTAATCAGTTCCCCTTCCTACTGTAAATACGGTCCAAAAAGACCTTGGAGTTGTGGCGCTGACGACAGACCCGGCTTCTCCTTTCAGAAGGCGCATTTAGGATGTCGATAGGGAGATAAGCCCAAGCCCCCCACGCCTCCCCCCCCCCCCCCCCCCCCCCCCCCCCACGCGCACTCCAGTATATCAAGGATAAATATTACTGTGTGACTCGACGTGCAAACCACGCGCTACCATAGGACCACTCTGTGCGATAAGGTCAGACACGGCTCAACGGCTGTTATGGCTGTAGTCATAGAACAGTATATAGGAGGAAACGGAGACCTCTTCTCTCTCTCTCTCTCTCTCTCTCTCTCTCTCTCTCTCTCTCTCTCTCTCTCTCTCTCTCTCTCTCTCTCTCTCTCTCTTGGCAGCGGCTTCACTCTGTCTCCTGGTCGGCCAGGGAGGCGTCAAGGACGGGACGGAGAGTTGGCGGGCTGCCCGGGGATGAAAAGAGGGCTTGTCGTCGGTAGACAAACAGATAAGCCTCATGGTACCATGCCGGCGGCCGCAGAGGGGTTGAGTTTACATAAACAGTTGACTTACACTAACATTCCTCAGAGAGAGGGCCCTCCTATAAAAAGGCACATGCCGTCTGCGGAGACCGCGGATAATATACAGTATTTTGAAACAATGAAAGATGGGAAATGGGATGCTGCTTCGGTGCTCAAACACGTTAGCCAGCCACTGTCACTGCTGTGCATCTGGTCAGTGTGATAACAAATTAAATCAAGTTTCAAGTTTCAAGTTTTCAAGTTTGGTTATATTTGTCACATGTAAGGTACATGTACATTATAGTGAAATGCTTGGTTCGTATGACCCTCCAGAGATTGTGCTTCATACAGTAAAAAAGTCAAAAGTAAAGACCAAACACTATACAAAATATACAATATACTAAACTAAAATGTACAAAAGCAAAAGAAACTAAATGCAAAAATGCTCAAATGATGTAGATGCAGTAGTGCACATGTAGGAATAAATAGATTCAAATATGGTGTAATGTCTTAGTCTAAATCAATGTTTAATGTGAATGTTTAAATGCTGTTATCCATGTCTCTTGTGGCGATCTGCCGGCCGTGCTTAAGCACTGTCGTACAAACGGCTGTCGGTCTCTAGACTTTAAGCACAGTAGGGTTTTACCCTCAGGACTTAGAGTTGAGTCTTTTACTTAACTCATTCACGGCCAATTACGTAATATTACGTGTTCGCTCGCCAACCGCTGAACGCCAACGTAATATAATTTTTTTCTATTTTAATATCCTATACACTCTCACGGACCTCAGTGTTACAATTGGAACTCATTCTGAGACCTTGAGAGTGCAATGCTGGCCGAATCCTGCTAGGTGGCAGTATCACCTACCCTTTGAAACCTTATTTCACACTGTGTGTTACATTTATATGATCCGGGCGGAGAATTTGGATTCGGGCAAGTGAAATGGTTAATTCGAGCAACTTGGAACGCTTGGAACACACTTTATGCATATTTTGTGCCATTTCATGTCAGGGACCCGATGGACATCAATACTGGAAATCGCGATCAGACAATTGGAATATTCATTTTGGGATACCTCCTAGTAAAGGTAAGGACTATATGACAATCCTACTTTGATCCAACAATGATTTCACATCGATCGCAACGATCATATGTAACGTACTCCAAACGTATGCCAACATGTTACATGTTGGACGAGAGATAGTGACTGTCAAATGAGCCATAGTATTGTCTCCATAGCTATAATATAGAATATAGATATAGCTTTGCAAACATCGTGACGCATCGTGAAAATAGGCAATGGAAAGCTGGCCCATTGACTACAGGATGAGGATAATAGCTGGCGCTCAAAGTATTAACGTCAACGGCACCCCAGCAAACAAAAAGTAAGCCAAGCCACTATAGTCTAAAAAGTCTAAAGGTGAAAGGTCAAAGCAGATCAAATCTAAGTTTCAGTATTTAGGTCAAGAATTCTGCAGGAAATGGGATTTACAGCATCTTTAAAATCTCACACACATCCAAAAACTGTAAACAGATTTGCACGCATTAATTTAGTTTGACAGTTGTTTGAATATAGCCACCAGTGATGTCATCGGGGACATTGAATCCTTGTATCTTGTTAATTACAGCTCAGTGACATGATAACGTAGCAGTCCCTATAACACAAGGTATTGCTATTTTCATCTACATGATTTCATAGTGCTGTTATTAACACAACGCACGGATTCAAGGTGGTGTACCGGTTAACACTGTAGCCTCACAGCTACAAGGTCCTGGGTTCGATTCCCGCTTGGGGACCAGGAGTTTGCATGTTCTCCACGTGCTCGCAAGGGTTTCCCCTCCCAGTAAGATAAACCCAATGGAAAAACATGCACAACAGATCGCTAACGCTGTCGCGTCCCTGACAAAGACGGACAGGAGCACTTGTCAGCGACCCAATGTGTGTGTGTGTGTGTGTGTGTTCCTGTGGGTCGCCCATCTTGATTGTGTGTGTGTTAATCTGCATGACAATTAAAGACTTCTTCTTCTTCAATGTCCCAATGACATCACCAGTGGCCATATTCAAACTCAATTACTCTCAATAACTGTCAAACTAAATGAACGTGTGCAAAACATGTTTTTGTATTTTTTTATGTGCACAATAAATCGGCATTGTTTTTTTTGTGGCAAAGTGCCCCTCTAAGTTGCGTCGTCAGGGAGGTGAGCGTCTTGGGCTGCGGGACTGTGTGTGAGAGCCAAGCCACTCCTCCCCACACTCCCTTTCCTTCAGCAGAGCCATCTCCACGAGACAACCCCAGAACCTCTCGCTGAGGAGCACAAAGGGAAGGCTTGTCCCGCTCTCCTGCACGCCGAGGGAGGATTATAACGCATGTATCAACTTCTCAGCTCCCATCCAAGAGCAACAGCAGATGTCTCTCTCGCACTGGTTATGTTGGCGGCGCAGTCGGGGGGTTAGAACACGGGATTTCCACTCGGGCTGAACGGACGGGCGGGGGAGTGGAGTCATCCCTGTGACGTCTGGAGATTTGACAAAGCCGTCGCATCGCCGACTGGCCATGTGCCCCTGCCGGGGTGCAAACAAAGAAATACGTCCCAGGAACGTGCCCCTGCCGCGGTGATACGTCCCAGGAACGGGTCACTGCCGGGGTGCAAACAAAGAAATACGTCTCAGGAACGTGCCCCTGCCGGGGTGCAAACAAAGAAATATACGTCCCAGGAACGGGTCACTGCCGGGGTGCAAACAAAGAAATACGTCCCAGGAACGGGTCACTGCCGGGGTGCAAACAAAGAAATATACGTCCCAGGAACGGGTCACTGCCGGGGTGCAAACAAAGAAATACGTCCCAGGAACGGGTCACTGCCGGGGTGCAAACAAAGAAATACGTCCCAGTAGGCCTGTCCCCGACTAAAGATTTGTATAGTCGACTTTGATTGGCCAAAATTTGCCGATAGTCGACTACCCCCTGAATGCAAAAAAATTAATAAATAACAATAATTATTAATATATTTTTTTCCCATTCCATTTGGGCTGTGGGGGTGCTTAATGTCTGAAGGAGTCGACTGAAGGCTTCTTGTCCTCTGCAAAAGCATGCAATTGGTCCACTGATGGATACATCTTGATATTTGTCTAGTCTAGTGTGTTCATTAGATGGGTGAAATCCTCTTTCAGTGCTTCTGTGCCCGTTTTCGTAGGCAGTTAGCCTCGCTGGTATGCGTGCCATTAACGTTAGCCACGCTTCTAGGCCTCTTTGCTTTTGGAAAGAATGATTTAAAAATATATATATATATTATACTTTTTATTTTGCATTCGACTAAGAGGTTGGCAGTCGACTACGGCTCCTTTCGATCGATTAGTCGACTATTCGACTAGTTGAGGTCAGCCCTAGTGGAGTCATTCCCGACGTCTGGAAATTTGACAAAGCTGTTGTGTCGCCGACTGGCCACGTGCCACTTCCGGGGTGCAAACAAAGAAATACGTCCCAGGAACGGGTCACTGACCGATTTACACGACGGGACAGAAAGCCGACTGAGAGCACTGTCGTCTGGCCTGGGGGGGTAGGTAGTCTGGTCGTCTGGTAATCAGAAGGTTCCTGGTTAGATTCTGGCTCCTCCCAGCAGCGTGTCAAAGTGTCCTTGAACGGCACCTTGCATGGTCGCCTCTGCCGTCGGTGTGTGTGAATGTGTGAGTTAGGGCTGCACGATTCTTGCTAAAATGTGAATCATGATTTTTCTCCCTAAGAATTGAGATCACGATTCTCTCACACGATTCTTATTTTTTCAATAAAAACATTTATTGCACTCTTTCTTAACACATTGGTCGCAAAGAACGAGTTACGCCGTTTTTGCCCGCCATGTGTTGAACGCCAAGAACGACTTACACCGTTTTTGGGATCAATATTTCATTTTCTTCGCCATGACATTCATAATTCATCCAGCCAACCTCCGGACCGCAGCGGGACCCTGTATGAGATTGCAACGCCTCAATACCGCCGCCTAGTGGATGGTCGGGCGAGTTACACTCTCGCCAAAACCGGAAGTGCCGATCGGTGTTGTTACGTGGATCCAGACAAACACTATAGTGCATTTGGATCGCTTTCTAAACTTAATAATCGATATGATTTCGGCGTTTATTGTGCCATACCAACAGGAAATGGATCTAGGAAATCGGCGTCAAATAATTGGGATCTTTTTCCTCCATTCTCATCGGCGAACGGTAAGAGGACAGTAACGTTATTTTAAGCCTGATTGTTTATTCATTTCACTGCAAACCATCTGATCAATATATCAACCCATACTAAATAAAGCCGTTACTGACGATCAAGGAATTATAAACGACCCCCCCCCCCTTTCCTTCACGCATGATGAAGCATAATGTATACCAATCATATACATTTACATTTTTTAATATAACGTGTATAGGAAAGAAACGCCAATCGATAATCTATCATATGCTTCAGGGCCTATAACTACTGTTTTTGGAATTACAGCAGAAAATTTTATTAAAATTAAAACCATACGCTATTAACACAACAATGTAAGAATGAAAAAATATAACGTTCCCACATCTTGAACGATAGATAATCGATGTTGAATGGGCCATAGTAATGTCAATATAACAATACAATTTAAAAAGTTATAGCCCTGCAAAGAAGGTAAACATCTCCACAGGCTTTCAACGGTGGCAGACTGGGTACTTTGATGGGCACAACCCCCGGCACCCAATGTGTTAAACAGACAACATAACATATATCAAAGTGATTGACTTAAACTTAAAAGTATCTTGTAACACACAAAATAACTCAAGTCTTCGTCTCTGACTTTTATCGCCACTTACTTACGTCCTCATATAAGGTCCTTCCCCTAGACTCGGTTTGGAGGAAGGATATCCCAAACCTGGAAGTAGATTTTGATTGGGATGCAGTCTGGGAAAATGTTCGGCTATCATCACGCAACCCAGATCACCAACAGATTAATCTTAACTTTGTTCATAGGATTCTCACCTATCTCGATGTGATTTATCTGGAGATATCCACTGCACGAATTTTAGGTGTTAATGAAGCCAGCATAGCAGTCTGGGTAGCTGTGGTGGATAAGATAAAGGAACGCATATAAATTTGGATTTTTCTGATGTTGAATGAAGTAGTGGATGTATAGTCCAATTGGGGGTCCTAAGGGGGGGGGGGGGAAGAGCGAGCAAGAGCCCATGTATTGTATTTACAATTTGTATGTCTTTTAATCTACTTTCATTCTGATTTAATTACTGGACTGTCATTATTGTTATTATTATTTCTATTATTGTCCTGTGATTTATCGTTGATTATTACTGTTACTGTATTGTTTGTCTTGTTTCATGTTAAAAAAAGGGAAAATAAAAAACATTTGTAAAAAAATAAAAAAAAAAAAAATAACTCAAGTATTTTTTCCTCTCTTACGCCCGTGCGCGGGACCTGCGTGCACTTAGCGTCAGAATGTTATGAAGTGGACGGCCATTTTGGATAATCACGCTGTTTAAAAAAACAAAGCCTTGTGTTGTCCAGCTCCTGCCTCTCATCTGGAACCCAAAAACAGAAATCTAGCGACAAGTCAACACAAAAGTACGAAAATATATTGTCGTGTTTTGCTTTACATCGCGTAAGTTAAGTGTGATTTATATCGCAACTGGGATTGTGCCGAAGCAAATAAGTCAACACGTGAATGCAGCGTAACATGAATGCATAGGGGAATACAAGTGTTTTAATGAAACTGATCTCCCTTTTGATGCAAATGCAAATACCGTCGTCATTTAGAAATTAGATCGCATACGTCTATGAATCGAGATTTTTTTACAATTAATCATGCAGCCCTAGTGTGGGTGAATGAGAGAATGTGAGACATAAATTGTGAGGCATAAATTGTGAGGCATAAATTGTGAGGCATAAATTGTGACGCACTATATAAATGCAGTCCATTTGGCGGCCCTGCAGCACCCCCCCCCCCCCCCCCTCGAACCCCGCTGACTCATCACAGAGCTGCACACAGGAGAGGCGCTTTGATGGTCAGCCAAGCCGACCGAACCTACGAGAAGATGTCAAAACAGTCACAAAACATCCTTTACAGTCGATCCACTTTGTGATTTCATTGGCAGCACCGGAGGTTCTTCTGTAAGACCGGCTTTTTTATCACCGAATCATCACCTCGAGGTGCCAGCGTGGCTTCAGCCAGGGAACATGCTTGGTCTTGCGGGGAGCGGGTCACGCCGGTTCAAGCTCCCGGTGGCCGCTGCTCCCTGAGTTACGCACTGTTTTCCAGTCAAAGCATATAAAAGCATGCGCTAAGATGTCAGCGGGGTAAGAAATCAAAAAGCGAGTTATGTCTCGTCGTTACTCTCCTATAATAATAAAATGGCAAAACGGATGCAAAGAAACACCTTGTCATTACTCCAGCACACTGTTCTTCAAGATTCACGAGCCAAAAAAACAGATATTGTTGTTTCTTCTGGAGCCTAAGAAGGTTCCATGCTAGATGGGGCATAACAGTGATTTCCTTTCAAATAAGCAGCTATCGAAAAACCCTGATGGTTTAAATAGCTATTTCAATTCCATTCCTTTACTGTATTCTTTCTATGCCATGGTCATGTAAGACATTTCAGAGGTGATATGATGTTCTATTCTTTCTATGCCATGGTCACGTAAGACATTTCAGAGGTGATATGATGTTCTATTCTTTCTATGCCATGGTCACGTAAGACATTTCAGAGAGGTAACATTATGTTCTATTATTTCTGTGTCAAGATCATGTAATACATTTCAGAGAGGTGATATCATGTTCCTGCATCACTAAACACTCAGTTAAACCATTGATTGGTGCCAATGTCTCTCATTCCTTCTCCTCCCCTCTCCTTCTCCTCCCCTCCCCTCCTCCTCCTCTCTCCTCATCCCCGTCACCCTCCTCCTTCTCCTTTTACTGTTACGAAACGTACAGTAACAGTGCGTGCGAACAGGGAGCGACTCCATCAGCCAGTCACCAGGAATCCAATCGCTTTCAACTGATCCAAGCAACCTGTGAAACTCGGCTGATATGAAGGGGCTTAACCCTCGAGTCAACCTTTAAAAAACCCACTACCTGTCTCCCTAGTGACCGAAACTGCGATCTCAGTAAAACATATCTTTTTCATGTATTGTTCCAATTTTCTTTCATGAATATCATTATTAACTTCAGTCCTCACCATACATATCGAATATTTATTCATTTTCAGGATTTTAACCATTTCTTAAATTAGGGTTAGGGGGTTAGGGTTAGGGGGTTAGGGTTACCCTAGGGTTACCCTAACCCTAACTCTAACCCCCTAACCCTAACCCAAACCTGTCCAGTTCTGCGACTAGGGTGAAAGGTGTGACACTTGTTGTTCACGCGCTTAATAGTGATTGTTTAAAAAAAAATGATTATTGTAATGTGAGTCCAAGATGTGATACTGAGCTACTTTTTTGGCATATACATAAAATCTAGCCAACGCTGTCCACAAACACACGTGAAGAAAAAAAATGGCTTTTTGACCAGAACTGCGACAAAGGGGCTGAATTGAAGGGGCTGAATTGAAGGGGCTGAAATGAAGGGGCTGAAATGAAGGGGCTGAATTGAAGGGGCTGAAATGAAGGGGCTGAATTGAAGGGGCTGAATTGAAGGGGCTGGAATGAAGGGGCTGGATTGAAGGGGCTGAATTGAAGGGGCTGAAATGAAGGGGCTGAAATAGGGCTGGGCGATATAACGATAACGATAAATATCACGATATATTTTAATAATCGATATCGAATATCGAAATATTTTTTTATTTTTTTTTGTGACCTGCAACAGGGCAGTTTTAAAACCAGAGACAGTGGACAGACTTGTCTTTCTTGCCTGCAACTTAAAGTAATGGCTTTGCTTGTCCAAATGACAATACTGACCAAATTGAGATTTCTTTTTCTCTTGTCCATTTATTTTGTTTGCTTTCTAATTTAAAATACAGTTTGAAACCGTCTGTACACAGTAGGCTATGTGTGCTAGCAGAGCTAGACTCCAGTCACGAGTCACGGTGCACATGTGCGGTGGTTTGTCCACCAAAAAAGCGCCAAAAGATCGACAAATAAACTAGCAGAGCCAGAACTGTTCAACTCCCCTGGAGCCACAGCCAGCAGAGAAGCCGGTTTACTTTCGCTTTTAAACCAGCTGCAGCCTGAGAACTGGAGTGTGAGGGGATGTAACACTAAAGATGGCGGCAACGACAAAGAATTGCTGCAAAATAAACATACTGTCTGTGGTGACCTATATTAAGAGACATTCACCAAGGTGGGCTTGTGCCTTTAAGAGTGTGGGTTTTACTGTTTAGGGGACAGGTTAAATACCACTTCCGGTTCCGGGTTAAGTTTGTTGTTATTTGTAAATGCTATGTGAGTGAGAAGTAAAGTACCTCAACTCGAACCACGTCTCTGGCTCGCTACTTTCTTATCGCCACAATACATCTGTTGTTTACATTTTTAATTTTTTTTTAAATGTACTTATAACAATTTCGATAATTATCGATATCGAGAAATATGATAACATTATCATATCGTTATCGCGATATGATTTTTTGCCATATCGCCCAGCCCTAGGCTGAAATTAAGGGGCTGGATTGAAGGGGCTGAATTGAAGGGGCTGAATTGAAGGGGCTGAATTGAAGGGGCTGAAATGAAGGGGCTGAATTGAAGGGGCTGAAATTAAGGGGCTAAAACACACACACACACACACACACACACACAGGACAGACAGTGAACCTGATTCTGAAGTGAAGATATTGTTACTCGAGGGAGGCTGTTTTTCCCTGACGACTGCATAATTCCAGCCAGAGTTTGGAACAATAAATGACTTTTAAAGCCACGTTCCACAGCTCTGGTTGTGGGAACATTCTAGATGTAAGCCGAATGAGAGAGGACAGCTCATTGTCAATTTATTTCTCCTCCAGTGGGGTGAATGTTTTCATCCAAGTGCACTGAAAAGCCGTCAGGAGAGGCTCAGTGTTTTGGGCCAGGCATCATCAGACTCAACGAGTCAGGAGAGAGGCTCAGTGTTTTGGGCCAGGCATCATCAGACTCAACGAGTCAGGAGAGAGGCTCAGTGTTTTGGGCCAGGCATCATCAGACTCAACGAGTCAGGAGAGAGGCTCAGTGTTTTGGGCCAGGCATCATCAGACTCAACGAGTCAGGAGAGAGGCTCAGTGTTTTGGGCCAGGCATCATCAGACTCAACGAGTCAGGAGAGAGGCTCAGTGTTTTGGGCCAGGCATCATCAGACTCAACGAGTCAGGAGAGAGGCTCAGTGTTTTGGGCCACGCCTCAGAATCTATTTTCTTTTGAGCCGTACTGTATTGTACCCATTCTGCAATATGTTAATAAAGTTTTCAATCAATCAATCAACGAGTCATGATTCTCTTCTCTCTCCTCTCCCCTTATTTTGCTTTTTAAAAGGATCAGCTGTAGACAGCTTCATTTTGGCATTTGATTGCTTGAATGGGTTGAGTAGGTAGACATACCAGACATATACTTATAAACATTATACATAAAAAATACATAGCCAGACCTCCATAACAGGAAAATAAACAACATAAATAGAAATAATTTATGTCAGTCATCAAAGGCTATTCTCGGTCCTCGCTCCACAATGGTGGAACGAACTTCCCACTACAGTCAGCACAGCTGAAACCTGGCCAGTGTTCTGCTGTCGACTAAAAAACACACCTCTTCAAACAATAATCTGAAATAATTTTTTTTTAAAACATCTTTTACTATTATGTACCTTACTACTATACTTATACTACTGCATATCATGCTAATTATGTCTATGCTACTATGCACCTTTTTGTGTGAGGTTAGATTGTAACATGGCTTGCTGGATTTCTCTTTATGAATTAGTATATATAAAAATATTATGAAATGGGATTTAGGGATGAAGACGGGTTTGCTTTAATGTTACACTTGCCTGGAGCTGGATAGCAGTCAAAATAACTTTACTCAAGTTATTACATTCATATTATATAATATTCAGATTCAAATTCTTTATTGCATATATTTAATAATATATAATATAATAATATAATAATAATATAATAATAACCGATAGGATAGGGCATACAGACCCTCATCTTGCACCCTTGTTTATTTTTCTCCTATTTTTATATTGAGAGTTAATTATATTGTTTATACTGTTTATTTGTCTCATATTTTTATATTCAGGTAAAATTGTATTGCCTATACATTTTATGTATTTCTACTATTACCCTGCCCATACCTTTACCTCCCTTCCCCCCATGCTGCTACTGTATGACACCCAGATTTCCCCAAGGGGATCAATAAAGGAATATCGTATCTTATAAAAGTAATTTACAAAAAATATAAATGTCGTTAATAGTGCACATCGCGCCGTTGAGCCACCCTAAATCACCACCCTAAATCACCACCGTGAATTCCTTCACCACGGCAGCCCCACTTATCATACCTGCCAAAATGGAAGGGAGCTTTATAACAGCCGTTAAAAGTAGTGTGGTGCTCTACAGGTTTTATTTCAAGAGAGATAAACGTCCTTGGTCAAAACTCCACGAGAGAGAGAACTATAAAGATGCAATCAGAGCCTCTCAACATGACCTGCAGTATATCAGAACGGAACGACCCATCGAGCCGGGCTGCCTGCTGTGAGTACACACTGCAAACATTCTCTCAGTCTGTCTGTCTGTCTGTCTCTCTCTCTCTCCCTCTCTCTCTCTCTCTCTCTCTCTCTCTCTCTCTCTCTCTATCTATCTCTCTCTCTCTCTCGTTGCTATCTTCCTTTCTTTCTCTCTCTCGTGGCTATCTTCCTCTTTCTCTATCTCTCTTTATCTCCTGTCTCTCTCTCTCTCTTGTTGCTATCTTCCTCTCTCTCTCTTGTTGCTATCTTCCTCTCTCTCTCTCTCTCTCTCTCTCTCTCTCTCTCTCTCTCTCTCTCTCTCTCTCTCTCTCTCTCTCTCTCTCTCTCTCTCTCTCTCTCTTGTTGTTATCTTCCCCTCTCTCTCTCTCTCTCTTCCCCTCTCTCTCTCTCTCTCTCTCTCTCTCTCTCTCTCTCTCTCTCTCTCTCTCTCTCTCTCTCTCTCTCTCTCTCTCTCTCTCTCTCTCTCTCTCTCTCTCTCTATCTCTCTCCCTCTCTCTATCTCTCTCTCTCGTCCCTCGGTAGCTGGACATGTTTCAGGATATAAATAACGTTATCTGAGGAAGAGCTCTCGTCTCCTCTGGGTCTTAATGGTGACCTATGGGGGCCGCGCTCTGCTCTACGACGCTAAGCGGCGCACCAGACCAGCCGTGCCCATTGAGAGAAAACGGTGCTTTTTCAATGTATGTGATGTATAGATTGGGGAGAGATGACCACAGCTAAAACGGTGATTGAAATGTGCATGGAAGACGGTGACGGTGGTGGAACCAGTGATTTCACAGGCACAGGCCGCGTCAGCGAGGGTTTTGTTATGAATTCCTTAGAAGAACATCTGAGATTAGAGTGTACTCTCCCAGAGCAGGAGGGAGAGAGGTTCATCTTAATGCAACAGTGAATGAAACTGCATTTTAATGTGTGAAAGGTTAAACGCAGTTGTCATGACAACACGTCACATGACAACCAGAAGGCGGGGCCGTCGTTGCGACGACGAACATCTATAAGTCGAACGGTGTTTCCGGGTGTTGAGCAGACTAGAATCTGAGTCAGACTAGAATCTGACCGAGAGCGAGTAGGACTGAGATCACACAGAGGACTCTCTCTCTCCTCTTATCACGAGAGAGGGGGGGGGGGGGAAGGAGGAAGAATGCCGCGACATCATTAGCTTCGGCTAACACGAGGAGGGTTAGGCTAACGAACAGGCCTGAACACTATTGGACTGAATCACAAAAGGACGATAGACGAACACACCGAGAGATCATTAGAATAGACTCTTCAAGGACGATACAATTTGATAACATCTGATAACATCTGATTATGAGGTTCTGTTTATAGCAATAAAACAACGCTTCTCCTCATAAGGTATCTCACAGTGTCGAAGTGTCGAATTCTTACGGAAGTGGAGAAGTATTATGGTTTATGGATTGCACTAACGGGGAAGATAAGGATCTTATCTACCAGTATCGGAGACGTCAGGACCATTAAAAGTACACAACGCAGAGGAATTGGATGGAGAGCCAAACAGACGAAGACGTGATACTGGCCAGTTTGATCAGAATCTTACAGTTGATGCCGTTGGGACCCGGATTTGCAAGAGATTAAAACAACGGGAACAGTTGGTTGTTGATGACAGCCAGAAAGCAAGAGATAAGAACAACGGATAAAGACTTTGTCAATAATGGGGCGACAGTGGACAACAGTCATCAATGTGTGGGAGAATCATGATCGAAGCAAGGCCGGCCAGCCCTGGGAGAGCGGCGAGTCGAGCGGTCAGGAGGCGAACCAGCGCTGTAGGGGAAACAGCGCTCCGATCAAAAATGTGAGTTCACTGTGCACACGGTTGTTTTGATTTTTTATAGCCAAATAAAAACGAACAGATAGTGAATCCGTAAACGTAAACATTTCTAGTTTGACACAGAGAGAGAATGCCAGCTGTAATAATATGAGCAGAGAGCCATGGTGAAAATCGAGGGTGTTATCTACAGAGAATGAAAAGCAAATGAGGCAGGCTGCACAGTTTTGGTTTAAGGAGGGTAAATGCGAGATGAGGAAAGGGGGGGGGGGGGCGCTTGAATCAGATCGAAAAAATTGTTATGGCGGGACTGTTTTCATAACAGAAGGAAAGTCGAAAGGAGATTGTACCAGTGTGTATTATGTCCGATCAGGCAAGAGTATTAGTCTGAGAAAGCGTCCCTGATAATGGATAGGAAAGAGAGGAAAAACAGCGGTGTTTTCAGGCCTTGGAAGGAAGGGCAGCGGCCGTTTGTTGAGAGAGTAGCCATTTGCACCGAGTCAAAATGGCCGCAGAGCCACGAGGGGTTTAGAATCAGGAAGTGACACGTCACCTACAATCCTCTAGACTGAGTTTTGGCCGCCATCTAGGGGGGCAGTGGGATAATACAGGCAAATGGAGGAGTAGGTCGCCACCTGGCGGAGGGGGGGGGGGGTAGTGCTGGGGAGTTTCCATTACCCATAGGGGAATATTTAGAGTTTAATCAATTAAGGAGTTTAATTGCGGAGGGGGGGGGGGGGTAGTGCTGGGGAGTTTCCATTACCCATAGGGGAATATTTAGAGTTTAATTCAATTAAGGAGTTTAATTGCGGAGGGGGGGGGGGGTAGTGCTGGGGAGTTTCCATTACCCATAGGGGAATATTTAGAGTTTAATTCAATTAAGGAGTTTAATTGCGGAGGGGGGGGGGGGTAGTGCTGGGGAGTTTCCATTACCCATAGGGGAATATTTAGAGTTTAATTCAATTAAGGAGTTTAATTGCGGAGGGGGGGGGGGGGGGGTAGTGCTGGGGAGTTTCCATTACCCATAGGCGAATATGTAGAGTTTAAGTTAATTAAGGAGTTGAATTTTTTCAAAATTACCAACTGCTTGTGTGTATACACGGTGGTGTATGTGAGAACTTTGTAAAGGAACTCAAAGTGTGGTATATAGAGCGACGGGACAGCTCCAGGGCGACGGTAGACAGCCCCGTAGGGTATATAGAGCGACGTGACAGCTCCAGGGCGACGGTAGACAGCCCCGTAGGGTATAGAGCGACGGTGACAGCTCCAGGGCGACGGTAGACAGCCCCGTAGGGTATAGAGCGACGGTGACAGCTCCAGGGCGATGGTAGACAGCCCCGTAGGGTATAGAGCGACGGTGACAGCTCCAGGGCGACGGTAGACAGCCCCGTAGGGTATAGAGCAACGGTGACAGCTCAGGGCGACGGTAGACAGCCCCGTAGGGTATAGGGCGACGGACAGCTCTGTTGTATGTTAGATGATAGTACGAGTACGTATGTGAGTTAGGAGCAGGGAACCAACCTGCTCTGTTGTATGTTAGAGCGATGCTCGGTTGTATGTTATTATCATAATAATAGATCGATATACAGGTTAATTAAATAAGTTTAATTATGAAATAAGAGGGAGTTCGATCTCCAGTGGGGCCTTCTCACACCTAATAAATAGGCAGAGTCTTGAGGGGACACGTCACCAGAAAGAACTGGCGCGCGCTGGGGGTCAACCGTGGGACAAACGTAGAGCGCCGAGTGGGTATCGTTTAGCTGCTGGTGTCACGCCGGAAGACAACAAAACAGGGAACAGCCCTGTAGGATTAGATATGGGTGTTGAGAAGGTGGGGGACTAATAGAGAACAAATAGCGCCATGGGCTGTAGGACACTCACACCGTCCAACAGTCTGAAAGGGCGTGGCCATGGCAGGGGCTTGCAGAGGAAAAAAAATATATAGAGAACGAGCTGCAGGCCCAAAGCCACGGTAGACTAATAGAAAACACAGGGTCGAGTGTACAGAAAGACTGCCGGTGTTGTGTTTCTGCTTTCAAGGGGGGAATGACACCGACAGCGATGGAGATGGCCAGGAGACAGACTGGAGGAGGAGGAAGCCGCAGGGGCCAGGCACGGCAGCCTGGTACACAGATCGTCCACGACGAGAGAGAGGGCCGACGGCGGTGGAGATGAGCCTCAACCAAGATGACCGACAGGGCGGAGATGACCGACGGGGCGGAGACGGCCAACGGGGCGGAGACGGCCGACGAGGCGGAGTCCAGCGGTCGCAGGCGGTGTTGCCCAGGGGAGAACGAGGCGGACATCGGAGGGGGCCTTCCCGGCGGAGACGCTGTTTAGAGAGCGTTTTGAAACAACAGAGCACGGGCGGTGAATCATGAACAAAACAGGGACTTCCTTTCAGAGTCAATCAGGAGATCGAGAGACGAGACAACAGCGAGAAGTCCTGTGTTCATTGATTAGGAGTATGAGATATAAATGGAGGATTCATATATAAGATATATGTATAGAAGGATATATATATATAGAAGGTAGATAAGAGGGAGAACAGTAAAACAACAGGATATAATTATTGGGAGCAGACAGGGGGGGCTCCAATGGTTATGAGTCGTTGGATGTTGTTGGTTGTGGTGGTCGGTTTCGGTTCCCTTTGTGCACGAAGGGGGGCGCAAACAGACATCAGGCAGCAAGATCACTGGGTTGACCGTGGGCCGTCTTCATTTCTTGTGCACGGGAGATGAGGTTGGTTTGCTTCAACCACAGGCTATTTTTGGCATAATTAATTGAAAAACCAAATAATGATTTATGATTCTGAAGGGGTGATAAGAATCAAGGGGGGATTGAGAGAAAACGGTGCTTTTTCAATGTATGTGATGTATAGATTGGGGAGAGATGACCACAGCTAAAACGGTGATTGAAATGTGCATGGAAGACGGTGACGGTGGTGGAACCAGTGATTTCACAGGCACAGGCCGCGTCAGCGAGGGTTTTGTTATGAATTCCTTAGAAGAACATCTGAGATTAGAGTGTACTCTCCCAGAGCAGGAGGGAGAGAGGTTCATCTTAATGCAACAGTGAATGAAACTGCATTTTAATGTGTGAAAGGTTAAACGCAGTTGTCATGACAACACGTCACATGACAACCAGAAGGCGGGGCCGTCGTTGCGACGACGAACATCTATAAGTCGAACGGTGTTTCCGGGTGTTGAGCAGACTAGAATCTGAGTCAGACTAGAATCTGACCGAGAGCGAGTAGGACTGAGATCACACAGAGGACTCTCTCTCTCCTCTTATCACGAGAGAGGGGGGGGGGGGGGGGGGGAAGGAGGAAGAATGCCGCGACATCATTAGCTTCGGCTAACACGAGGAGGGTTAGGCTAACGAACAGGCCTGAACACTATTGGACTGAATCACAAAAGGACGATAGACGAACACACCGAGAGATCATTAGAATAGACTCTTCAAGGACGATACAATTTGATAACATCTGATAACATCTGATTATGAGGTTCTGTTTATAGCAATAAAACAACGCTTCTCCTCATAAGGTATCTCACAGTGTCGAAGTGTCGAATTCTTACGGAAGTGGAGAAGTATTATGGTTTATGGATTGCACTAACGGGGGAAGATAAGGATCTTATCTACCAGTATCGGAGACGTCAGGACCATTAAAAGTACACAACGCAGAGGAATTGGATGGAGAGCCAAACAGACGAAGACGTGATACTGGCCAGTTTGATCAGAATCTTACACCGTCCTCCCGCAAGGCCGGGGCACTCCACTCCTCCACGCGGGCAGGCGACCAACCAACCAACCAACCAACCAACCAACCAACCAACCAACCAACCAACCAACCAACCAACCAACCAACCAACCAACCAACCAACCACTTCACACGGGCATGACTCTCTACTCCGCGCCAGCAGCACGGGAACCACTTCAAACATCCGGGGGGGGGGGGGGGGGGCAAACTTGCACATAGCGTGCGCGGAACGCCGGTGACATTTTGTCCAGGCGCACTGCTGTCCACACAGCAGGAGAAACAGAACACATGTCCCACTGGCCTCACGTCACGTGTGTCCTTGTTTCATATGACTATAAATACTGGGCTGTGAGGAGTGGGTCCCTCTTAGACGACACTCTGAACACACTCCAGTCACACCTACGGCCATCTCTGGTGGACGGGGCAGGGCGTCCCCGCGGTGCGACCTCACAGCGATTAATTTCGATTACGATTATTCAGGCAACGATTCAATGCATCATGAAATTCTCTTCATTTGACCACGATTCGATTAATCGATGCATCGTTATACCCCTACTTTATTCAAATTGAGGATTTAGTTTGAGGATATATAAAAAAAAAAAGTATTTAATTTTTTATTAAAAACGAAGGTTCGAACGTCTGTTCGAAAAACCCTGACGAAGTTCGAATCCCAAAAACAGGCTTCGGGGACAGCCTTAGTCCCCGTACAACATGGACAAGTCCATTTTCACTACCTTGCAAAGAAAACAAACTGCCATTCAATATATAGGCTTGCGGTCTATTAATGTTCACATGAAACATTGTTGTGTTTTCCTCTATGTTTTCTCCTCTGTGCAGACCATCTGCTAATGTTTTGCTAAACAGGGTCTGGGTGTGATGGGTACTATCTGGAATTATAGGGGGGGGAGTGGTGTTGACCCCCCCCCCCCCCCTCCCTGGTAGAGCACTCCGTTTTTCCATCCTAGTCCTTTTGTTATCTGCTAACAAGTCGTGGTGGTCATGTGTTGTTTAAATCACACTCTTTCCACTGACGACAACTGAGATTATCTTGGTTTAACCCTTTCACTACCACCCTACCAAAGGGTTAACCCTTTCACCGCGACACTACAGAAGGATAACCCTTTCACTGCCACACGACAAAGGGTTAACCACGTTCATTGCCACACTACAGAAGGTTAACCTGTAGTGTGGTAGTGAAAGATTAACCTTCTTCTGTAGGGTGTTAGTGAAAGGGTTTAAAAAAAATTCAAACTAGGTTAGCAACACACACACATACATACATACATACATACATACATACATACATACATACATACATACATACATACATACATACATACATACATACATACATACATACATACATACATACATACATACATACATACATACATACATACATACAGTGTGTCCATGTGGTTAGAAGGACATGGATGAAAACACTGTCCTCAACTCTGGGATGAAGTGGTGTGTATAGAACCTCACTGGGTGGCCCACCACCACCACCACCCTGTGATTATGGCCTCTCTCCAAGGGCCTTGTTTAAACCCATAGGCTTTGAGGATACTCCATGCAACATCACACAATGTCTCCTATCTAATTGTGATATCCTTCCTCCTTGTGATCCACTGAAACATCCACTGACCTTGACTCAGACTTGAGTCTTTGCAGAGATAAATCCAATCTGGACAAACACTCCCAATAATCTATACCAACCGTTTACAAGCACAGAGTAGAATAGAATTATTTATTATTAGTACTAGAGTATTACTATCGTATCACTTTTTAAACACTTTTTTTTAATTTTTTTTATAGCGCTTTTTTATTTATTTTATTTTAAGTGCTTTACAATTTGTTACTCACATTTTACACATTCACTCACACATTCACTCACACATTCACACACCGACGGCGGAGGCAACCATGCAAGGTGCCAACCTGCTCATCGGGAGCAGTTAGGGGTTAAGTGTCTTGCTCAAGGACACATCGACACGCTGCCCGGGAGGAGCGGGAATCGAACCGGGAACCTCCGGATTGCTCTACCTCCCAAGCCACTGTGTTCTATGTATTATATTTTGATGATCAGGCAGAAATGCCACTGGTTTTCCTCTTCGGGCTATGTTGCCGTCGGCCAGACAGATTCACAGAGGGTCGCTTTTTGTATGTATGATTTATTAAAATGTGTGCAAGAGTGCGCAGGAGAATGCCTCAAGGTCTGAGGCCATAATGAGAAACCATAAACAATCGTGTTTATGGCTCAGATATCCATCCTCCACTGTCCTCTCTGTCTGCCTCCAACTCTCTCTTTAAATGCTACCCAGCGATGGATGGCCCCCATGCAGATCAAATTGAACGGTAAAACTGAAAATAGTTGAGTGTGAGTTTATTGGATTGTTCTATCTTAGAATTCAACCACTCGATCAATAACTTTCAATGTCCAGTAGCCTATCTGTGACATCATTGTTAGAAGTTCTCAAAATTCTAAATCCCACGTGTGATCACGCACCTGAAAGGGTTAAAGAGGACATAATCATGGAACGTGGGTTTTGCCTAGTCTTTGTATAATTATTATTAGCTTTAATGAATCAATTAGATGAGCTTTGAGGAGCCAGGAATACTGCCCACCTAATGTACTGTCCAGTGTATAAAGCTTTCTTTACGGTTAGATGTGGGGTAGCCAGGCATAGAAGAACATTATAAAAGATGTGTGGTGTGCAGTAAGGGAAGAAGGATTTGCAGGAAAATACACAATAAAAAAATCTGATTTAGAAGAAAAATTTACGAAACATGTTCCACGGGTTCGAGAAAGCCAATCAAATTGTAGAAATTATACACAATATGTCCCCTTCACTGCCACACTGCCAAAGGGTTAACCCAGTGATTCCCGCTGCATGTTAATACTTTGGGGGGCCCCCAAAGTATAATGGCTCCCCCCAAAGTATAATGGCTCCCCCCAAAGTATAATTTGGTGTTTTTTTTTTTTCTTTCTTTTTACTCAGTGAGCACTCATTTGCATTTGCATTGGTGCAATGAGTGCTTAGGAGTAAAAAAAACTTTAAAAACCATAGATTATACGTTGGGGGGAAGCAAAGATGTTAATACACACTTGGTAAGATGTGTGTATGAACGAAGACCACAAAAAACACCGGGGACTGCTCTCAGCTAGACACCATCACCAGTTGTAGGTTGTCTGAAGTGCAGTGTTAGTTACTATGAAAATCCACTCGAATGCAAGTATATTTCATTTCTGCGGGAATCACTGTAACCCTTTCACTGCGACAATACAGAAGGTTAACCTTTCACAACCCCCACTACAGACGGTTAACCCTTTCACTGCCAGTGTAGTCCGCAGTGCGGTAGTGAAAGGGTTAACCTTCAGTCGTGTGGTAGTGGAACGGTTTTAAAAAAGCGCAACTATCCTCTTCACACAGTTCATATTAATGCTTTACATCCACGACATTCCTGAAGCCGAGAGAGAGAGAGAGAGAGAGAGAAAACAGAGAGACCGCCCCCCTCGAGTGTCGCTCTCAGAGATATCATTCACTCTCCAAAACAGGAAGCGGTGAGCGCTGCATCACACTGAAGTCTGACAGCCTCTCCCTGCCGAGGCCGCGGAGCCCGAGTCAAAGCAAACAGACCTGAGAAGACCAGGCTGCCGAGTTAGGGAACGCTAGTTAGGGAACAGCTCCTCTGTAACTGAGCCACACTTAAAACTAAAACAACACTATTATATACTTCCATTATGAGGTGAGCGCCAACAGAGGTGTTTCTCTTTTCAGATGGATGTCGGTTCGTGGAGTGAAAATAATAACACATAATCGAGAGTTTTCTTGACGAAAATCCCTCCTCGCACCAGGAACATAAGACGGTGTAGCTATGGAGAGGAGGAGGAGGAGGAGGAGGAGGAGGAGGAGGAGGAGGAGGAGGAGGAGGAGGAGGAGGAGGAGGAGAAGAGGAGGAGGAGGAGGAGAGGAGAGGAGGGAGGAAGAGTAAGAGGAGTAAGAGGAGGAGGAGGAGGAAGAGGAGGAGGAAGGAGGAAGAGGAGGCGGAAAGGGGGGAGGAGGAGAGGATGAGGAGGAGGAGAGGAGGAGGAGGAGGAGAAGAGGAGAGGAGGAAAGGGGGGAGGAGGAGGATGATGAAGGAGGAGAAAGATGATGAAGAGGAGGAGGAAGAGGAAGAAGAGCAAGAAGGAAGAGGAGGAAAGGGGGGAGGAGGAAGAGGATGAAAGAGGAGAAGGAGAAGGAGGATGAAGAGGAAGAGGAGGAAGAGGAGGCAGAAGAAGAGAAGGAGGATGCAGAGGAAGAAGAGCAAGAATGAAGAAGAGGAGGAAAGGGGGGAGGAGGAGGATGAAGGAGGAGGAGGAAGAGGAGGAAGATGAGGATGAAGAGGAGGATGAAGAGGAGAAGGAGGAGGAGGAGGAGGAAGAAGAGGAGAAGGAAGAGGAGGCAGAGGAGGAGAGAAGGAGGAGGAGGATGAAGAGGAAGAAGAGCAAGAAGGAAGAGGAGATGAAGAGGAAGAGGATGAAGAGGAGGAGGAAAGAGGAGAAGGAGAATGAAGGAGGAGGAAGAGGAGGATGAAAGAGGAGAAGGAGAAGGAGATGAGGGAGGAGGAGGAAGAGGAGGATGAAAGAGGAGAAGGAGGAGGATGAAGGAGGAGGAGGAGGAGGAGGAGGAGAAGAGGAGGATGAAAGAGGAGAAGGAGGAGGATGAAGGAGGAGGAGGATGATGAAGGAGGAGGAGGAGGAAAGGGAGGAGGAGGAGGAGAAAGAAGAAGAAGGATGATGAAGGAGGAGGAGGAGGAAAGGGAGGAGGAGAGGAGGAGGAGAAGGAGGAGGAGGATGATGAAGGAGGAGGAGGAGGAAAGGGAGGAGGAGGAGGAGGAGGATGATGAAGGAGGAAGAGGAGGAAAGGGAGGAGGAGGAGGAGGAGGAGGCTGGATCCACCGCAGCAGCACGAACATTTGTCAGTGGAGCTGCAGGAGCCCCTCTTCCCGCTCGGGGGCCCGGCGGCCGCAGAACCCAAAACCCTGCCGCGGCCAACTCCCAGCCTGGGTTTACGAGGCCCCGGCTCCCGGCCAGATCTCACAGAACCACGAGCTCTCCGCCGCAGGGTTCCAGAGAGAGAAGCTATGATCCGTGGGTTCAACCTGCAGACAGATCCATCCTCCAGGGGCCTGCTCCCACCGGGCAGCACGACCTCTCGACCCCGGGGGGGGGGGGGGGGGGGGGGGACGGACAGAGGCCCTTAGCGCTTATCTCTCTTTCTGACAGACCACAATAATAACCCCGCAGCTATTATTAACAGCTATTGGCCCCCGACGCTCCCTACACACATCGTCCGATGGAGTTCCCGGAATATTCCACAGAGTTCTGAGAATAGGCGGACGGATTGGTGTCCAAGTCCTAGTTATGTAACATTCAGACATGGCGGTAGAGTCAGGGGCCGCGGGAACAGGAGAGAGAGAGAAAAAAAACTGTGTGAGTGAGTGACAGGCTCAGCCACGGGGCTGTCAGAGGAAGGTGGCGCGGGTGAGAAATCCTGGCACGCCGAGTGCCAACCCCTGGGGGATGGACGGGTGACACGCTCACTTTTCAACACCGACCACACTGGATGGCATAGTGCGCGTGGCTGGCATTCTTCTGTGGTGAGGGTGATGGAGTGATGGGGACACGTGCGCGCGCGCGCGCGCGTGCGTGTGTGCGTGCGTGCGTGCATGCGTGCGTGCGTGTGTGTGTGTGTGTGTGTGTGTGTGTGTGTGTGTGTGTGTGTGTGGTGTGTGTGTGTGGTGTGTGTGTGTGACTCACCCGTGAGATGGTGAGGGGGAGACAGAAGTCCTTCCCCCCCTGCAGTCTGAAGCCCCAGGGGGCGGGACCGACCAGGGAGACGTGTAGCTGCTGCTCATGATTGGCCTGCAGACGCACACAGAGGAAACCATACATTTGACCACGGTGACCATTACAACATCACTTTTAGCTTTTTTAGCAATAAAAAATAAATCTTTAAATGTTCATTTTGTATATATATATTTTTTTGCACATTTACATAGTCAATAGGTCCTGTTGTTCAGCCTCACAATGCTATTGGATAGTAAATGTGTTTATAAGTCCCACATTCTGGCCTCTGAAGTTGACATGTCAATTTAATTTGGGCCTTACAGGGTTAAATCTGTATTCGTAACGAATGCGTGCCAGTGGGAATCAAATCAGGGGGTTATACAGTTGATCCACACACAGCCCTTCAGAGAGAGGGCATCGCTAAAGCTCTAAAATGCGCTCGGATCGCTTTACGGAAACTGGACTCTTCGTATTTCGCTGTGGGTCAGTGAAAAAGGAGGGTTGTCACTTCATGGCAGACATCTGTACTTCGGAGCGGTCTTGTAAAAACCTGACACGGCTGTTTCTATGGGAGCGGCGGAGAGAGAGCGTTTATTTTTTAATCTCTTGCAACTCTGGTTCGTTAAATACCGCTGGTTCCGTTGGCCGAAGCGCTTCGACACATGGCGAAAAATACATCCAATCCAGTTTTTCTGGTCTTCGTCCGCTTTCTATAGACATCTGTAGACATCTCAACGTCTCTCTACGCGCTCTTACAACCAGCTGCTTTAAGCGGAGTCTGCCGTTACACAAACCCCGGGAAGGAAGGAATATTTTAAAAAGGGGGAGACATTACTTCTATGAACTTGAGTTTTAAAGTAGTGCCACGTGAAAGATGGGGTTAACATTATGAGCCATAAATAAAAAGAACACAGAAGACTAAACCTGTCCCGTAGATCACGCCATAAACGTTGCAAGGCAAAGTGCACAAATAATAATATCCTAACAGAATAATGAAAAATGGTCTCTCCTTATTCATTTGGGTTAGTTTATGGTATTGATTAAGTCATGGGAAATACATTTTCTTAAAAAAAAGAAAAAAAGAAAGATTTTACCTGTCAAATGTCTAAATCTACAGATGTCTGACACACACCAAACTAACAAAAGCAAATGACCTAAGCAGCTGAGGTCTGACAGTCTAACAACTTTGCTGAGCCTATTTATACCGAGAGAGAGAGAGAGAGAGAGAGAGAGAGAGAGAGAGAGAGAGAAGAGAGAGAGAGAGAGAGAGAGAGAGAGAGAGGGGAGGGACAGGAGCAAAAGGGGCAAAGGAGTGTACATGACACAGTACATCAAAGGAGTAAACAGTACATAATGAGGTCACACACACACACAGTAGCATGCAAGCCAGTTATTTTTAGTCATGTGACAGTTTTGGAAAGAATATAATTTTTCAAGGTAGAGTATAGTAGGCTACTGTGTGTTCAGGACAGGCAGACAAAACATTCCTGAGCTCTAGATGACACACTGCTAGCTGTAGAAAACAATCCTTAGCGATCCCTCGTTCATCGTCACTGTCTGGGGTGAGACAATGAGACTCGACCCGGTCCTGAACATATTATCAACCAACTCCTCTGAGAGAGGGATGAAGAAAGGTCCACCTTTTCACCGCCGAGACCGGTCTGCCACCAGACTAGGGTCGGGTACCTTTCACATTTGAACCGATACCGATACCCAACGGTACCTTTTTTCTGTACTTTAGTCTCTAAAAATGTAATCTACCTACCTCAGTTGTGAAAAAAGAAATCCAAACTTCAAATAACCACACTTTCGACCGTTTTCGGCTTGCCATTGCCCCGACTGCTTTGTTGATGAATCAAGTAAAATCCTAGGTAAGAGTATATTGTGCGTGTGAACGGTGACGTAAAAAATAAATAGTAAAAAATAAATAAATAAAATAAATAAATATATATATCATTTTTTTTTTACAGTACCGAATGTGGCACTGACGGATCTCACTAGGATCTCACTAGGTACCTTTAAAGTACCTAATTCGG
Organism: Notolepis coatsorum; assembly: GCF_963971535.1. Lineage (NCBI taxonomy): Eukaryota > Metazoa > Chordata > Actinopteri > Aulopiformes > Paralepididae > Notolepis > Notolepis coatsorum. The sequence goes on along the minus strand of NW_028170647.1, from coordinate 2,310 downwards.
TACCCATCCCTACACGAGACGTTCGGCACTGACCCATTTCAAGCTCTGCCTTCTCTTTTCTGGATTCCGGGAAGCAACGGCTATGATTGGAGGATCGAGAAAAGAGGGTGGGGTTTGAGATCAATACCGAACTTTTAGTATCGGCCGATAGCACGGTGGTGGCAGTGATTAACGCTGTCGCCTCACAGCTAGAAGGTCCAGGGTTCGACTCCCGCCTGGGGACCAGGTTTCAGGTACCAGGTGGGGTATCTCCCGGGCCTTTCTGTGTGAGTTTGCATGTTCTCCCCCCCCCCCCCCCCCCCCCCCCCCCACAAGGGGTTTCCCTCCCGATAAGATAAACCATTGGAAAAACATGCAGAACAGTTCCCCTGAACGAAGACGGACAGGAGCACTTGGATTGGTCACGGGCACGCCCCGCGCCGCAGCCCTCGTCTGCTCCCGGCCTCCCTGCTGCCCTTGGGGGAAGGACGACGGGATGGGAGGTGCAGAGAACATTTCATCAGCGACTCAGTGTGTGTGTGTTCCTGTAGGTCGCCCATCGCATGTGTGTGTATGTTAATCTGATGACAAATAAAGACTTCTACTTCTACTACTATGATTGGAGGATCGAGAAAAGAGGGTGGGGTTGAGATCAATACCGATTTAGAGCGCTAAACATTAAAGTATTGGCCGATATATCTATATCTGTACATATCCCTTACTGCTCTTACTGGTTACGCTGCTGGCCAGTATGACTTACTACCATAGAGTCTTTATACTGTACCTGTATCACTGCACATATTACACTACAACTCTGATACATCTGATTAGCACGATTACTCAGTAATAGTAATTTATATATTTTATACCCAGTTTAATCATCTGTACATTGTATATTACTATTGCACGTCTTTACTGTTACATTTGCATGCTGGTTGGATGCCAAACTTATTTTCGTTGTACTGTACTTGTGCTGTATAATTTGTTTTAAATGTTCATCTAATCTAATAGATCTGATCGATTCGTTTTACTGAACAGACCATTCGTTTGGGATCACTGGTCAAAAAAAGATTTTTTTGTTGGAGATTTGATTAGAGATCAAATATTTTTCTACATGTCAAAAGAATGCAGAAAGAAATCTATATAGTTGCCTTGCTTTGACTTCCGATGTGTTAATTTCGTGCCGGTGTCCAATTTTTTGGACCACAGTGGAGCGATCTCTGCTGAGCGACCGCACCTCCTCCCAGTTAGCAACAGTTGCTCTGCCTTTCTCCTAGCAGCTTTAGAAGCAGGTCATAGGTCACGTGTGACTGAGCATGGTGTGGCGAGGGTCCGGCCAGGGATTGGGTCCACATCCACACTCATGAGTAGCCAGTGAAAGGATCCAACCCCCCCCCCCCCCACACACACGACCCCCAGGCTTGAGACGGGGCCAGGGGGACAGGTGAAAGGTGCTAGGTAAAGGTCAAAGGTCAGGACTGATACAATAGAGCAGTATGCTTGGTTCATAGCCTGAGGCGCTGTCCATAATAATCCCTTTTGAATGCCGTATTGGCTGTATATAGGGGGAGGAGAACAGGCTGGCTGGCTGGCTGGCTATAAACTAGTTGGATTATATTTACACATCCATTTGGTATTATAATAGGTTTACCGATAGAACAAGAACAACGGATGAACTCTATTCTACGCCGTGAGCTGAATCACCCACGTCGGACTTTGCCCTGTCACAGTTTCACTTCACTGCACCCGGCCGGCGCACAGGTTTGTGAGGTAATCCATGTGACCTGAAGGGATCCAGGTTCAAACAAATAGCCTATTTTGGAAGACGGACTTTGTTTTCCAGACTGATGTTTTCGACGTTGTCCCATTGTGATCATTGCCAGCATGTTTCCTCCTCTTCATTACACCTCAACAAAAACAACTGGGACTTTTTTTTCAACGATGCCTCTCCGTTTCCTGGAGTTCACTTATCATATCCTGTTGCAAAACTATTATTGGATCAAGGCTCAGCTATGGAGCTATGTCAGGCTAGAGTGATGAGGGACATATCTCCCCACCAAATCAAACACAGCTATGCACACACACACGCACGCACACACCACACGCATGCACGCACACACACACACACACGCATGCACGCACACACGCACACGCGCGCACGCACGCACACACACACCTAACACACTCACACACACACACACACACACACACACACACACACACACACACACACACAGGATATGACATTTATTTAGCCCACAGTAGGGAAGAGCAATAGATAGAAGACTCCAGAGAGTGGGAAAAGTATTGACCATAACCCACACGGTGGCT
>NW_028170648.1:27500-32500 GCF_963971535.1 Notolepis coatsorum | reverse complement strand
TATATCTCACACACAGACACACACGCACGCACGCACGCACACACGCACGCACGCACGCACGCACGCACGCACGCACGCACGCACACACACACACACACACACACACACACACACACACACACACACACACACACACACACTTCAGAGAAACAAACAGAGCATCAATAATACACCTGAGTAAAGTCTAGTAAAAAACATTTAAAATTTTAAAAAATTATATATCATAACGTATTGGTCCTGACCGCTGTCCAGCATTTTATTTGGTTCTCAATGAAAACGGCATCCATGTCCCAACAGAAAGCCACTTGCCAGCGACCTCCAGAGCCCCCAACACCCCCCCCCCCCCCCCCCCCCCCCCCCCCCCCGCTTGTTGTTGTTTTTTTCCCGTGGTGGGCTTGATGGTTGATTCACCGACCGGGCCTGTGGAATAATATGAAGAACAAGAACACACAACGCAGCACGGACACCATGGTGAAAAGCCAGCCTGTGTTAAACATCCCATCTTTATTCAGCCCATCTCTGTCATTATCCAGAGGTCACGTTGATCAATTAGCACGGGGGATGTAGGGCTGCCCTGCGTGCCCATGTAATTAGTACATAATCCTGCCGCGTGCCCCCACCCACCGAGGATCCGTGGCCCAAGATTACTATACTTTGATCATCACTCATTAGCACACTGGAGAGTATACCGGACGGTGATTACTTTTAGGAGGGGGGGAAATATAATTACAGAGAGAGAGAGGGGGAGGGAGGGGGAGAGAGAGAGAGCGAGAGAGAGAGAGAGAGAGAGAGAGAGAGAGGAGAGAGAGAGAGAGAGAGAGAGAGAGAAGAGAGAGAGAGATAGAGAGAGAGAGAGAGATGAGCGAACGAACGAACGGAGAGGAGAGACGGTTATAGGGATAAAAATAAACGTCAGAGAGAGAGAGAGAGAGAGAGAGAGAGAGAGGATGAGAGACAAGAGAGGCAGCCAAAAAACACCCCCATGTTGTAGGGGGAGGAGGAAGAAGAACGAAGCAGACGAGAGGAGAGATGACATGAGAGCGATATGAGACGTGCAGAGGGTCAAGTCAGGAGTTTTATTTGTCACGGCATACAAGCATACAGTGAGATGCGGGGGGGTCTTGCCCGCAGCGATGTGCAACACAAGTAATAGACAGGAATAGGACATTTGTGGAATAATACGATGTGCTATAATAAAATGCAATAATACAAGTAATGAGAATAACAACAGGTATATGTACATAAAGTTTACAAGAGCATGGTAAGACATGCTAAGGTCCTGCGATAGTGCAATACACTGTTAGCTACGGATGATGAGGCACTGGGTCTTATGTACACTACTATACATGTTATACTATACAATCTACAGTTGTACTATGTGTCCTTATGCTAGAGACAGGGAGAGAGAGAGAGAGAGAGAGTGGGGGAGAGAGAGGGGGAGAGAGAGAGGGTGGAGGGAGAGAGGTAGATAGATAAAGAGAGATGGGGGAGAGAGAGAGAGAGAGAGAGAGAGAGAGAGAGAGAGAGAGAGAGAGAGAGAGAGAGAGAGAGAGAGAGAGAGAGAGAGAGATGGGGGGAGAGAGGGAGAGAGAAAGAGTGGGGGAGAGAGTTGGGGAGAGAGGGGGAGGAGAGAGAGGGATATATATAGAGAGAAGGGGAGAGAGAGGGAGAGAGAGAAAGGGGAGAGAGAAAGAGAGAGGTTTGGGGGTGGAGAGAGAGGAGGGGGAGTGGGGGAGGGAGAGAGAGGGATAAAGATGGGGGAGAGAGGGAGAGAGAGAGAAAGAGAGACAGGGAGAGAGAAAGAGAGAGAGAGTGGGGAGAGAGAGTGGGGGAGAGAGAGGGGGCAGAGAGAGGGTGGAGGGAGAGAGATAGATAGATAAAGAGAGATGGGGGAGAGATAGAGTGGGAGATAGAGATAGGGGGGAGAGGGAAATAGAGAGTGGGGGAGGGAGAGAGAGAGGGGGGAGAGATAGCGAGGGGAGACTACAGTAATGGTACCTGTCAGAATGCAGGTAGGTGAATTCCAATGGTTGAAGGCAGTCACAGAGACAGAGAGTGTTTACTCTTGAACAGGTTCGACTTTAATAGTAAGAACACAGAGTAAATTCTAAGAGAGAACAAGTGCTAAAAGCACAAGTGTAAGATAAGGTAAATGGGAGCTTATTGGAGGTCCACAGAAGAACCGTCCGCGTTATCCCCGAACGCAATTAGTGAAGACCTGACAATGGACAAGCAGAAGAGAGGTATGTTAAATAGAGACCAAATACCAACATTCCACACACACCCCCGTGACAGCCAATCAGGAACCACCCCTAAGTGACAGCACTAATTGACAGGGAAATGACAGGTGACAAGCCCAGTGACATATGCCAGGAATGTGGGTGGTCACCGACCGAGGTCGGTGTCCAGAACGTAACAGTACCCTCCCCCGACGAACGGCACCAGACGTTCACCTAGGAGCCTCGGGATTCAGCCGCCGGAAATCAACGATCAGGCTGGGATCTAAAATATCCCGTTGAGGCACCCAAGAACGCTCTTCTATCCCGTACCCCTCCCAATCCACCAAGAACTGAAACCCCCTACCCCTCCGCCTACAACCCAGTATCCTCCGCACCGTGTAAATGGGTTGACCGCCAATAAACCGGGGCGGAGGAACCACAGGCAGTGGCGGGGCCAAGGGCGATGAGAGGAATGGCTTCAACAGGGACACATGAAACGTCGGATGAACCCTCATAGAGCTCGGAAGTCGTAGCTTGTAAGCCACTGGATTAACCCGATGAATCACTTTAAATGGTCCTATAAAGCGAGGAGCCAGCTTCTTGGATTCCACCCGGAGAGGGAGATCCCGGGTGGAAAGCCAAACCCGCTGCCCTGGACGGTAAACTGGAGCCGGACGACGCTTACGGTTAGCCTGCCGTTGGGTACTAACCGAAACCGTCTGTAGCGCCTTCCGAACCTGTTTCCACGTCCTGCGACAGCGAGCCACATGTGCCTGGGCCGAGGGCACCTCCGCCTCCTGCTCCTGCTCGGGAAACAGAGGAGGTTGAAAACCATACTGGCACTGAAAGGGAGACATACCGGTAGAAGAGGAGAGAAGGGTATTATGCGCGTACTCAGCCCAAGCCAACCTCCTACTCCACGTTGCCGGACTACCGGCAACGTAACACCTCAAGACCGCCTCCAAATCCTGGTTGACCCTCTCCGTCTGCCCGTTCGACTGTGGATGGAACCCAGACGACAGACTGACAGAGGCGCCGAGGCCGGCGGCAAACGCCTTCCAGAACCTGGAGGCGAACTGAGGACCCCGGTCCGACACGATATCTACTGGCAGCCCGTGGACCCGAAAGACATGCTGTATAATTAAATCAGCAGTCTCCCGGGCCGAAGGAAGCTTGGGGAGAGGGACAAAGTGAGCCGCCTTAGAGAACCGATCCACCACCACCAAAATGGTGGTGAACCCGTCCGAAAGGGGAAGACCAGAAATAAAGTCCAGAGATATGTGTGACCAGGGTCGTTTAGGAATAGGAAGTGGTCGGAGGAGACCCGCCGGTGCCCGTCGAGAGGTCTTACTACGTGCGCACACCGGACAGGCCGCCACCAGAACCTCCTACGGATAAATTCCAGGGTACTGGTTGCCCCTGGGTGGCTGGTGAGGGATGACGCATGTGCCCACTGTAGCAAGCGTGAGCGCGCCACCTTGGGAACATACGACCGTCCCGGAGGACCCCCACCAGGATCGGGCTCCCGCGTTAGCGCCGACCTTACCACCTTCTCTATGCCCCAAGACACGGGTGCCAAAATCAAGGCCGGTGGAATAATGGGATGGGGCTGCTCCTCCCGCCCAGGAAGATCAAACTGGCGCGACAACGCGTCAGGTTTGATATTCTTGGAGCCGGGTCTATAGGAGATGGTATATCGAAATCGTGTGAAGAACAACGTCCACCTGGCCTGGCGAGCGTTAAGGCGTTTAGCCCCTTGGATGTAAGCCAAGTTCTTATGGTCAGTCCAAATAATGAAAGGATGTGCCGCCCCCTCCAACCAATGTCTCCACTCCTCCAGTGCCAATTTGATCGCCAATAACTCCCGATTACCCACGTCGTAATTACGCTCGGCTGGTGACAGACGGCGAGAAAAAAAAACACACGGGTGCACTTTCCCATCCTTTAAGCATCTCTGAGAGAGCACCCCCCCCACCGCGACGTCAGAGGCATCCACCTCCACAATGAACGGAACCTCCGCGTCATGGCGGATCAATACAGGAGCGGATGTAAAACGACGTTTAAGATCGCAGAAGGCCGACTCAGCCCTAGGCGACCATTCAAAGCCAGGGAGAGAGGCCTTAGTGAGAGCTGTTAAGGGATTGGCTAAGGCGCTAAAATTGCGAATAAAGCGCCTGTAAAAATTTGCAAAGCCCAAAAACCGTTGTAACCCCTTGAGCGACGAAGGTCGTGGCCAGTCCAAAACTGCACTCACCTTGGCTGGATCCATGCGCAGATCGCCCTTCGTCAACACAAAGCCCAGGAAGGACACGGTGTCCGTGTGAAACACACACTTCTCAGCCTTAACGAATAGTTGATGCTTGAGGAGACGGTCTAGCACCTCCCGAACGTGCATTTGGTGTTGCACCATATCGCGAGAAAAAATCAGGATATCATCTAAGTAGACAAACACCGACACCCCAATCAAGTCTCGCAGCACGTCGTTAACCAGGGCTTGGAAGACTGCCGGAGCATTAGCCAAACCAAAGGGCATGACCAAATACTCATAGTGCCCATTGGGTGTGTTAAATGCAGTCTTCCACTCGTCTCCCTCTCTAATCCTGACCAGGTTGTATGCATTGCGTAAGTCAAGTTTAGAAAAGACCTGTGCCCCCTGTAAGCACTCAAAGGCCGTGTCCATGAGGGGTAAAGGATATCGGTTCTTGATGGAAACGTCATTCAATCCCCTATAATCAATGCATGGGCGCTGATCCCCATCCTTTTTATCAACAAAAAAGAAGC
>NW_028170648.1:0-22500 GCF_963971535.1 Notolepis coatsorum | reverse complement strand
ACACTGTGGGCGAAATAAAATAGTAGAGTCGATTACAGTAAATATCAGTATCTGTTATTATGCACGCCTGGTGATACTATATCCAAATTGAACTAGGCCATTTGAAAGATACTATATGTATATATATATATAAATGTGCGAATTGGCTATAATAAGGTAATGTATAAGCATATATTCTATATTCTATAATAATATTTCAAATTGCATTGGTCCGGATGGGAGAATTCAGTACTGTATATACAGAACCTTCAGTTTGATCATCTTCCCTTTATTAATTTCCTTAGATCTTTTGTACACATGATCTCAAGAGGGTACTGAATGAGCTCAGTGGCAGTTTTTTAAGTTTGGTCATTATTATCATGGTTTTATTCACTGTCAAAGATGAAAAGAAAAATCATAATTCATATTTTCCTTTGTTTCATCACAATTTAAGCAAGCCTAGTAATAGACACAATATTTCTGACACTGAGAATACATTCATTGAGGTCCATAGATGTTCCTAGATACCAATAATATGCAAATAGCCGTTGTAGAAGTGGAGCAATATTCCATTTACCTAGGTATACATTTTATGCAGATTTTCACCTGGGGTGGAACAGGAGTTTTTACCTTCGTTTTCTCCTTCAAACATGTTTCCAATGGCTTCATGTAAAATATAACCCATTACGGATTAGTTCAGTTTTACCATGGTACAAATTAAATTACCATCAAACTACCATGATACAGAAACCTGTTGAATTACACCTACTCCATCACATAATCGCATTACTTTCGACTGCCTTTGGATTCCTTGGACTCCGAATTCCCTGGAATATGAAGCGAAAGGTACACAGACAATGTAATCAATTCATTTTCTAAAGTGCCTGCATATAAATACAATATAAATATGATATTTTATTAATCATATCATCATCATCTACTGTACAACCATAATTGAGCATCATTTAACATTTTGTAAAATGTTGTTTTCTTAATAAGCTGCAATGTCCCTCATATGGGAAGTTTTTCTGACTTTTTGCAACCGGAACTGGCGACCCCTAGTGGCTCGGGTGTGTATATTTTGTAATACAATATAGAAATCGAATTGAAGGCTTATTTGTTGCCTGTCGATAGCGATAAAATCCGTTCAGCGGTTCTCGAGTTATATGCCGGTATTTGAGGCTTGTGCAAAGTGCACGGTATTGTGCAAAATACCACTCCTGACTCCGGCTGCAGTAGTTCCGTCAATCTAGATCCGATCTTGAAAATGATTGTGGATCATTGTAGCCAATGAGTGTGGCTTTCCAATGATACCCTACATGGGGATCTAAATAAAAAAATAAAAAAACACGAACAAACACGAAAACAGGAAGAGCAAAACAGCCGAATTAATTGAAGTCTATGAGAAAGTTTTTCTTTGTACACAGTTTACCAAAATCACTCCTAATCACTCATTTCTGAATGGATCTTTATGAAATTTGGACATGTACTACATAAGGCTTCAGGCTATGGCTCCGTCTGGATTTGTAAGCCATACCACTTTCTGGGGAAATACTACCTCTGGACTACTAACTACTACAGAAAAACTTGAGTAACAAGTTTTTTTACAACTCAAGTTCAGACTAATGTTACTCTATTACGTTAGCACTAAAAGTGAATTTTTTCATGCATGTGCTATAAGTATAAGTATGTTGTTTTGGTTTGTAAAAAAAGTATGCTGTCCTCAAGTTCAAGTAAAAAAATTGCCACTTTTCTGCCCGCTTGTTAAGAGGTTCGTTTTTACCTTCATGTATTCCATCAAGTAATCACTTGTTGTTCAGTTGTGGTTTAATTTGGATTATAACATGGTATTATTAAGTGGTACAATGCGAATGATGGATGACAAATTATTCATACAACGGCCGGTAAAACTGAAATCACCGGCAGACTACCATGATCTCTTTTGGAAAGGGTGGCCACGGGAAACACTGGAGGACTGTACGGACGTCAGTCGCCTTTCTGAGCCACCGTTCTCTCCCCGCGTTCATCTCCTCTCCATCACCTCGTAACAGTGAACACACCGTCTATATTTCCATGGATGGCGGAGGCAATAATTCGCAGATCAATAGTTGGTTGTCGCAAATGTATTAACGGTTATTAACCCTTTCACTACCACACTACAGCAGGTTAACCCTTTACTATCACACCACATAACCGTCCGTAGTGTGATAGTAATAGGTTAAAGGGGAACTATTTTACTATTTCTTTCACTATTTGGGCACTTTTACACAATTCCTGTGAGTCTATGGAACACCTCTGTAATATATATATTTTTTTTATTCATTGTTTTGTATTAATAATCAAGTCCTCAAAAACAGCATTTTTCTACCTCAAGATCTCGAGCTGTTTTGAGCCTGGGCTCCTAAACCACTGCGCGTTCTGGTTCACTTGAACATTAACATGCAGCGGTGTCTCTCTGACATCACATATCATCACATTTTCAAATGACTCAGTTCAGTGAGGGTGAATATTGTGAGAGGAGAATTGGAAGAATGCGCCAATATGAGAATTTTGAGCCATAGATCATATTAATATAAGTTCACATAGCTAGGAAACAATGCTAAACACTCAAAAAGCCCATTTATAAGATAGTTCCCCTTTAACCTTCTGTATTTTTTTTTTTTTTTTTTTTTTTTTTATTATTTTTTAAACAAACATATAAACAAACATGACAACACACGATAAGATATACAAGCATTAATTGTCAGGGCACATCCAATGAGATCACCTTTTAGTTAGTTGTCTTATATAAGATATACCCATAATACCTGTTATCTAAAAAAAAAACCTACAGTACACACATATGCTCAGCTCGAACCCCCCCCTCCCGGACCCCACCTTGAGAAGTACCTCCACTATCCCTCGCACCTAACCAGACACTACCATTATAAGCTAGCTTTTATTCTCTCCACCACTTCTAACCACATTGACATTTTGGATTAATTGAGACCCAGAATTCTTGCTGTAGATATTTCATGGTAAATTACATCGAGATATGTAAGAAACCAAACTTTACGGCACATTTTTTCCGGTTGAAACCAGCGTGATGCGATCAGCTTTTTGGCTACTGTGATACCCGATAAAACCAATCTCTTTAGCTGTGGATTCACTGCAAACTCAAAAACATCATTCAACAGCAATACCGAGGGGTGTACAGGTATATTCCAAGATACGAGTTTTGATATTTGTTGGGTCACATCTTTCCAGAATGCCTTAACTGGTGAGCAGTCCCAATACATGTGCATAAATGTCCCTTCGTCCCCATTTGTACATTGGGTGCATTTGGAATCTTGTTTGAGCCCCATTCGGCACAGTCTTATAGGAGTCAAGTATGTCCTGTGAATATAGTTAAGATTGATTTGTTGATGATCCGGGTTCCTTGATGTAAGTCAGACATTTGCCCAGGCTCCTTGCCAATCAAAGTCATTTTCCAGGTCTGGTATATCCCTCCTCCAGACAGAGTCAAGTTGGAGGGTTTCATACGAGGACGTTAGTAATTGATGATAAAATTCTGAAACAAAACCTCTCGATGTCTCTCTTGAGTAGAAGAATTTGTGGTATCTGTGGTGTTCAATTGGTCTGTCTAATGGAACACCGTGAGACTTCAAACATAGCTCTAACTGTTTGTGAAAAAGCCATGTGGACTTGGTGAGATTCAATTTTTTGTGTATTTCTTTATCACTACAAAAACCCTGTTTGTTAAAAACATCCCCTAATGAGTGTATGCCTTGCTCTTCCCATATAGGGAATCTTATAGGTCGTTTTCCAATTAAGAGAGCATTGTTATTGAATAAGGGAGTATGATTGTGCCATTCTTGTGGGTTAGGATTTTTTTTTTGTGATTCACGCCATATCCGGATCGCATGAGTAATTATGGGGCCAAATTTTCGTTCACAGTGCTTGATTGGTAGTTTAGTGTATGCTATGTCCTTCAGTCTATGTGGGTCTACTATGTTTTCTTCTATTTTTCTCCAAGATGCTAATGCTTGGGAGTCAAACCATGTTGTCAATGGACTTAACCCTTTTAGGTCGCGGGGCTTGTTTGGACCCGTGGGCGGAGAACAAAGGGATTTAGAATGACTCATAAATGCTCTGGAAGTCGCGCTTTTCAGAAATCTGTAAAAATAGAAAAATGACAATTTCGAGTGCTTTGAGATTTACTATATATGTCTCCTTACTTGCTAAACATAATACGATTTGTAAATACGTTTAATTCTTGCTAGATGTTATGCTTGTAATTATCTGCGTTTGCCAGAGAACTACAGCACGTCACGAAACGCACGTCACGCACGCGCGCACACACACAAGAGAAGCGTGTGCGCTGTGAAGGTGTTAGACCCCCGCGCAGAGGTGAGAGGTATCAGAGACTCGCTACCCCCCATCCAAATTCTAAACAACAGTTCGGCATCGGCTTTTCATAATATGTATGAAATATCTCTTGCAATAATATCCACGGGACACTGAGCTGCTTCGCAGAATAATGTGGTGTGTGTGTATGTGTGTGTGTGCGCTGAGACGCAGCGTCAAGACGAAACTTGTGTCGAGTCTGCTTCTATGTATGTCTGCTTCTTCTGCTTCGACAGTCCTGTATACCCACGTCGCGCTAAAACATTAACTAAGTATGGCAGAGTGCGTGTGTGTATATGATCAGCCACTGGCTACTGTGTGACGAGTTTGGTGTTTTGGCACCCGCGCTGTAGTAAACACGGTGCTTTAGTTGACAGCGCGAGTGAAGGAAAGATGACGTCGCCTCTCTCTCTCTCTCTCTCTCTCTCTCTCTCTCTCTCTCTCTGTCTCTCTGTCTGTCTGTCTGTCTGTCTGTCTGTCTGTCTGTCTGTCTGTCTGTCTGTCTGTCTGTCTGTCTGTCTGTCTGTCTGTCTCTCTGTCTGTCTGTCTGTCTGTCTCTCTGTCGGTCTGTCTGTCTGTCTGAGAACCCAGGTTGCTTTCTAACCTATATATATCTCTCTCCCTCTATCTCTCCCTCTCTCTCTCCCTCTCTCTATCTATATCTCCCTATCTCCCTCTCTTTATCTTTATCTTTATTACGGATCCCCATTAGTCATCACCGCAGCAACAACTAGTCTTCCTGGGGTCCACACACAACAAAAACAGTACATACATACATAACATTATAGTAGCATACATTTAAAAATATATTCCAATATTCCTACATATAAAAATATAAAAATATAAAAATATTTCCAAATAGCATTACAGTACACAAACAGAGTATCAGATCACAGAAAATACAATAAAAGGGATTAAACTCTCAGACAGTCATTTCTTTACAGTGTAAACTACAGTATCTGTGTTTTTCTTTAATGTAAACTAATTTCTTTTTCTCTCAATGCTCTTTTCAAATTATTTTTAAAACTTATCTTACTGGTTATCTGAGTAAGATGTACTGGCAGTTTATTCCAATATGACATGGCTCTATATAACACAGTTTTCTTTGCTGCATTGGTTTTTGGTGAACGTTTCCCTACAGGCATGCCTAGTATTATACTTATGTCGATCATGTGTACATGTTAGCTGTGAATACAAACAGATAGGTTCTCTTGAGATATATATATATTCCTCATGAACAAGATCAGGCTGCAATCCAGTCTGTCTTCCACCTTCAACCACAACAGCTTGGTATGCATCCCCTCCACACTGTTTCTCATTGAGCAGTTCAGGGCCAGACGGGCCGCTCTGTTCTGAGTGAGCTGGATCTTATTGAGCTCTTGTCTTGAGGCATTAGACCAGACAGCTGGACAGTAGTCAAGGTGAGAAAGAACTAATGACTGTATCACTTGCTTCAATATCAGATCGGCTAGAAAATACCTACACCTTCTGATAATTGAAATACCTCTGCTCATTTTGGCAACCACATTGTTGGTGTGAGTTGACCATGAGAGTGTTCCATCATGTGTGACACCCAACAGCTTTGCCTCTCTAACTTGCTCAATAGCTGTTCCGTCTAAAGATATACTTAGCTTCACGTCTTTTCTTATAGTATGCTTGGATCCCAATATTAGGCTCTTGGTTTTTGAGATGTTTAACTTCAGCCTGTTTTCAGACACCCAAGTGGACACTAAGTTCAAATCTCTCTCTCCATCTCTCCTCTGTATCTCCCTCTCTGAGACTACTCCCCGTCTGAGACTACTTCTGTGTGTGTGTGTAACCAAATGCATACCTACATGTATGACCTATATCTATCTAATACTTTTGGATATGAGCATTCTTTTCAATAAGTATGGAAGCCTGAACACAGAATGACACCAGTATCACTGACTACCACGGCAAGCCTATAGAAAATTATTCTATTTAATAATAATAATAATTATAAATGTCTCTTTCTTTCTTTCTTTCTTTCTTTCTTTCTTTCTTTCTTTCTTTCTTTCTTTCTTTCTTTCTTTCTTTCTTTCTTTCTTTCTTTCTTTCTTTCTTTCTTTCTTTCTTTCTTTCTTTCTTTCTTTCTTTCTTTCTTTCTTTCTTTCTTTCTTTCTTTCTTTCTTTCTTTCTTTCTTTCTTTCTTTCTCTCTCTATCTCTTTCTATTATATTACTATTATATATCTATCTAAATATCTAAACCTCTGTCTATCTAGTGTGTGTATATGCATGGCATCAAATCAAAGTGTGTGTTGCCTGTATTGATCAGTCACACTATACCCCCATTCAGCTGTAATTGTTCCCTGCTGGGCCTTTGTTTCATGGTGTGAATTAGTCATTGAAATTAACATTGACATCACATTGAATTCTGGGAAGGAGTGTAGTTCCCTTATCATTAGCTGAATTCACTGAATTCCCTTCAGAGGCTCCTGCTGCAAATTGGTAATGACTGTACCAGAATGTTTGATAGGACATTGATTGAAAACTATCGTCTCAAATTTGACAATTGATGGCTTATTTTGAAGGTATGAATCTGTAATTTTATATTATGTAACAAAAAAAAAGGGGGAAATTCTCAGGAGGAGGAGCTATTTAGGTTAGACTTCTAAGGGAGTACGCCTTAAAATATAGGAAAAATTCTGGAAATGCCATGCCACCATCTGCTTTATTTCTCTGTGCGGTGGATCTTTTTATACGTGGTGGTTTGTTATTCCAAATAAATTTGTATGTGGAGGAGTGTAATCTTTTCCAGTAACCCTCTGGAGGGGGTAACGGTAGCATTGAACAGAAGAAGTTGATTTTAGGTAGTACATCCATCTTAACTATTGATATCCGTGCTTGTACTGTGTTTTTAAGTTTTGCCCATCTATCAAGGTCGTCTTTGATTTTGTTTTGGATTTTTGTGTAGTTGTGCTTCACCGTTTGTCTTATGGTAGGGAATATTTCCACTCCCAAGCATCTGAAATGTTCTACCATCGGTATCTGTCCTGGGAGGGTTGTATCTTTTTTTGCAGGGGTGTTAAGTGGAAGGAAAGCCGACTTCGGCCAATTTATCTTAAATCCCGATAAATCACCAAAGTCCTCAATCAACTTGAGCAGATGAGGCAATGTGGTGTTGGGGTTTTTCATGAACAATATTACATCGTCCGCATATAAACAAATTTTTTGTTGTGTGCCCTTGATTACGATAGGTTCTATGGATTGGGATTGTCTTATATATTGTGCTAAAGGCTCTAATGATAGATTGAACAGTCCGGGACTAAGAGGACAACCCTGTCTGGCAGAGCGTGATACCGGAAATATTTCAGAGATGATTGTGCCTGTTGTAATCATGGCCGATGGGTCTTTGTATAATACTTTAATCATATCGATGAATCCTTTTCCTAACCCCATCCTTTCTAGCACTGCCCACAGATACGACCATTCCAGCCTGTCAAAGGCCTTCATAGCATCCAGGGACAGCATCGCCTTAGGTATGGTGTCCTCCTTGTCGGCATCAAGTACGTGCAGTATACGTCTTATGTTCTCAGTGATCAGGCGGCCTCCTATGAAGCCAGTTTGGTCCGGGTGAACTAAAGACGTCATATGCTTTTGTAATCTGATGGCTAATACCTTAGAGTACAGTTTGATATCTGTTCCGAGGAGGCTTAAAGGTCTATAACTACCGCACTCGTTGGGGTCTTTGTCTTTTTTAAGGAGGACTGTTATGAGTGCAATATTGTCAATTTTATGGAAGTTCCCCTCCTTGACTGAGTATAAGATCGTATTTAGTAATAAGGGGCCAATTATGTCCCAACAAGAAAGGTACATTTCTGATGGGAAACCGTCTCTTCCTGGAGCCTTACCACTTTTCATTGCGGTTATGGCCTTCTTGAGTTCCTCTAGTGTGATCGGTATTTCTAACTGTTTAGCATCATCCTCTGAAAGTTTAGGGAGAATAATTTGATTAAGAAATGTGTCCATTTTGTTTTGATCGAAGGTCATTTCTGATTTATATAAGTCGGAGTAGAATACTTTGAATGTATCGTTTATTTTTACAGGATCTGTTACAAGTACTTGTTGTGCTCTAATGGTAGTTATATCTGCAAATGTTGCATTAATTCTTAATCGCATGGCTAATAGGTGGCTGGGTTTGGAACCATGGGAGTACTGCTGTTGTCTTGTGCTGCGTATTTGTATTTCCGATTGTTGTCTGTATATGGCATTGATCTCTATTTTTAGTACGTTAACTTGATTTTCTAGTCGAGTTGAGTTGTTGTATTTCAGAGAATTAAATAACGTTGAGTAAAGCGTTTCCAGCTCATCCAGTTTTGTGCTTTGATTCTTGCGCATTTTGGAGGAAAAGCTATCCGTGAAGTCTTTGATCATTCCCTTTACCGACATCCATATTATTCTGGGGTCTTGCACCGAGTTTGCATTCTCCCGTTGGAATACTATAAGAGCTTCTTTGAGTTGTGTAATGAATTCCTTGTTGTTAAGCAGCAACGAGTTAAATCGCCATCTTGGGGCTCGGGAGGATAGTATACCAAATGTACCTTTAAGGAGTAAATAACAGTGATCTGATAGTGCGTTGGGTATCATTTCCACTTCATAATTATCAAATAGTCTCTGTGATGCAAAGACATAATCTATTCTGGATAGTGTCTTATGTCTCGCAGATCGACAAGAGTACTTTCGGGTCGTGGGATTAAGTAACCGCCATAAGTCCTTTACACCTGTAATCTTTGACCAATCCTTTAATGCCTTCGATGAATTCTTTTGTTTGCTGGAAAAGGCGAGGTAAGATTTGTCCATCCTTGGGTTCCAGATGGCATTAAAATCCGCTCCTATTATAAATGAGTAATCGGGAATGTCTAACATTGCATTGGTTAGTGTAGTGAAGAAATCTTCTTCGTACAAATTTGGGGCGTATACCGCTATCAACGCTATTTTCCTGTTCTTATGTTAAATCTTAGCTATAGTTATCCGACCTTCTACATCAGACCATACTCCCTTTAGTACAATATTCAACTTACGTTTAACGACTATTGCTACACCCCGAGTTCTCGTACCAATAGAGGAGTGACTGATATTATGGTATATGTTGTCCGCTAATTTACCTATGTCTTTCCCTAGAATGTGTGTTTCGCTTAGCAGAGCAATGTCCACATGTTCTTTTTTCATCAGTGTGAGCACGCTTTTGCGTTTGAGTTGGTTATTTATTCCCCCGGTGTTCCATATCATTATATTCAAACTAGCCATAGTCTATACATGTTGCATTGTAATTTTTGGTAATGCTTCTAGAGTGCGAGGTAATAATAGATATACATCCCACTAGTGAGGTCCCGTTGAGAGCCGAGCTTAAAAACATACATATATACAAATAAAAATCCCCTACCCTTCCCTCCCACCGAGAGTCGTACAGGATTGTGTTCCATGAACACAACCTTTGCGTATGACTCCCTCCCTTGCACCACCGGATATCCCAGAATGATCCAATTATCCTTAACATTCCTATGTATACCATAGGATCTAACACTCTAAATTCTACCATAAGTAGAATGTCGACTGTGGCTTGGCCACTTACCCGTAAAAAATAAATAAATAAAAATTTAAATGAGATAAACTAAAAATAAAGACCAAAAATAAGCTTCAATTGTCATGCCCTAATCACTTACATTTTATATGAACTTGTGTAATTTATAGTAACCCATGAATAATATGAAGGTATTGAACTGAAGAGAGAGCCTCAATAAATCAGAGAGAGCGGATGAAAAAGAAAAAAAAACAAGTAAAAGGAAGAGAACATTAACTTAGATCTTAAAAGAGCATTGCTATGCTTAAACATCTAAAGTATAAATTGGAGAAGTAGTGAAATTATTTCCCATTAATAAAAAACAGTTTTTAAATACGTATATGCAGCATTTCCCCTGACCGGGGTGGGCGATGATCGTTGTGTAGAGTGATCTTTCAGCCGGCCGGCTATGATGGCTCTGTGGTTCTGCATCTAGATAGCTGTTGATTATTCCCCCGAGGGGCTTCTGGTAGAGTGAATGACCACGTATTGCTGATATTCCAGAATGCTCCATATATCAAAGAATGCTTCGATGTTCTAGATTATTCCAATATGTCATTTTTACATTGTCTGAATGTTCCAGTATGTTCTGGAGTGTTCCAATCTTAAATCCAATATGTCCGCAATAATATAAACACGTCGGGGAAAGCATTCAAAAACTCTGAGCACGTAGGTCTCTCTGTCCCAAATCCTCGGTTATTAAAGGTTGTACTATATGGTGACCTTGCATAACTGAGATTTAAAAGGCCATTTATACACTATTCTGCGTGTTGTTCAGACAGGAATTTGGCTGCATCTTCAGGCGAGTTGAGGAGAACCTTTGCTCCTTGTTTGTCGACGATGCGAAGTATTGCAGGGTATATTAGTAGGGGTCTGTATTTCCCCAGGTATAGTTGAGACATCACCGTCTTGAACTTGGCATGCAGTTCCACTACATCACGACAATAATCTTCAAAGCAGTGTATTGGTACCTCCATGTATTTCAGATTGCCTTTCATCCTGCGGGTTTCACGAATAATAATTTCTTTTATTCTGACTTGGCGCAGTATAACCAATACCACTCTGGGCTTAGCGTTATTGTCACTGGAGCGGGGTCCCAATCTGAAGCACTGATCCACCTCCGGTATTTTAGGAAGGATCTCTGTTCCCAAGATTTTCTGTAATTCTGTGGCAAACTCTTCAGGGTTTGCACATCTCACTGATTCGTCCAGACCGACAATACGAATATTCAGCTTGCGTTTTTGATATTCCATCTCGAATATTTTGGCTTTCTGTTCTTTATTGATTCGCGTAAGCTCCAACGTTATTTCGCTGAGCTCCGTCTTGATTTCATTGTAGTTCCCCTTCATCTCAGCAGTTAGGTTAACTTTGTTAGCCTCTACTTCATTGTAGATGCGAGTGAAATTGATTTCGTGGGCTTCCACTACTTTCTCCAGAGCCTCGGTGCGTTTATTCTGTGCATTGGCGTCCGCTCTCAGCGCATCAATTTTGCCTTCAATAGATTCTTTAATAGCATCTACTTTTTGAGTTATTATCTTCTCCGACAGTTGTGATTGGAGGATCATTTCCTTCATTATTGTCTTCCCCATTTCCTCCATTTTCCGGATGATATGTTCGGTATCTGCGGAGGTGTTTGATGGGGATGAACTTGAAGCGGCCTCTGTCAAGTCAATATTTCCTGCTGTCCGCTGTACGAATCCTGGGTCCCGCGGCGGGACCTCTTCGACTGGTTTTGGTTTCGCTGTGTCTTTCTTTGGTGACATCTCGATTCTTTTGGTCAATATAGTTAGTTGATAGTCTCAGTTGATATATGCGTCAAGTTTTAAACGCATTAATGGTTTAAAAATATGTTTTTAAAACGAAAAAAAAATAACGGGTGAGCAGCTGTGTCACATGCGACCTACTCCATTCTAACGCTAAACCGGAAGTAGTGTGGTCGGTTAACCCCTTTAACCTTCTGTAGTGTGGTAGTAAAAGGGCTAACCCGTTGTCGTGTGGCAGTGAAAGGGTTAACCGTCTGTATTGTCACAGTGAAAGGGTTAACCGTCTGTATTGTCACAGTGAAAGGGTTAACCATTTTGGTAGTGCAGTAGTGAGAGGGTTAACAGGAGTTTGGCTTCAGAAGACCAGACGGGAGTCCCTGGGGGGGAAGTGGCTCCCAGATTCACTGTGTACGTCGACATTTACACATGACAGGAAGGGGTGGGGCCAGGTAACCAGCTGGGAGGGAGCGGGCGATTCAAAGGGAGGAGCTGGGGAGCATAGATATATATATATATAAACACTAGATGGCTCAACGGCGAAGTCTCCCGCGTAGTTCACCGGCGGCCATCTTGCTTGAGTGGACTACTGCTTTAAGGAGATGATCTGCACACAAACTAAAATACTCTTAACTCGCTGAAATCTGGACGGATTTACGAACGGTTTGGTTGGAAGAATATTTTTAATATATTTTTTTTATTTTCATATGAAAGTCCTTTATAAGTATGCTGTGTGATAACTACATCTCTGACGTTTTTAACAAACCAAACGGTTGAAAATTTAGCAAGATATCGTTATTTCAATAGTACCTACATGCACCATAGACATGCATGTTATGAGCGGGCGTGGTCCATCCACCCAAGACGGCCGCCATGTGGCAACGTCGCTCTCTCCGTTGGCCAGCAGCGCGGGTGAGTCATCTAGTGATATATTATATCTACGCTGGGGAGGGGTGACCGGAAGGAAGGGAGGACGGGTGAGACAGGAGGAAGGTGGGATAGGGGGGCGAATGGGTATTCAAGGTAGGACATAAGGAGATCGAGGTATTCAATTAGTAGGGGAGGTGTTAGACAGGATGTCGCTGTGGGAGAAGGGAGGGCGAGACAGATTCTACTACCACAGTACCCACACTGTCCCAAAACCCACGTGAACCAATGTGATGATGCATGTAAATTGCTCATTGTAAATTGTGGTGAGTCCAGTCACGTCGTTCACCTTAGGGCTCTAAGAAACTTTTGCCAAGTTTTTACAAGGCCAACAACGGCGCACACACACACACACACACACACACACACACACACACACACACACACACACACACACACACACACACACACACACACACACACACACACACACACACACACACGCACACACACACACACACACACACGCACACACACACACACACACACACACACACCATTATCTTATTTGTTTCCCTATTGGGTTTTTATGATAAAGACAAAGTTATGCAATTATTAATTCACCCAAGTAAATAGGTCAGCCGAGAACTCCAGCTAGGAACTGCGAGCGCAGCAGCGATACTCTATTACTCTTTATTTGCTGAGCAGGAGCCTCGACAACATTAACCTATTTGGAGAGGAGAGAAAACTAGTTTACCTGCCTGCTATTCCCACCAGCTCTCACGGCGCTCTCTCCCGCTCTCTCTGTAGCCTGAGGCATATCACTTTAATGTAGGGATGCTCGATATTGGCTTTTTTACCCGATACCGATATCAACCGATATTGTCCAACTCTTAATTTCCGATACCGATATCAACCGATATCAACCGATACCGATATATGCAGGGTTTCCCCCCCAAAAAACTGAATAATTTCAGGTCATTAACATTGCATATGTCTTGTTGTGGAATTAACATAACATTATGCATACTTTTGACAATAAATCAAATCAGAATTTGTTCTTACTTGCTTGCCTGGGTAAATAAAGGTTATAGAAATGTAAAAAGATTATTATTATTATTATTTTTTTTTTGAAAACCGATACCGATATTTTCATTTCATTTTAATGCCAATATCGGCCGATAATATCGAACATCCCTACTTTCATGCCATCCTCGCCACACCACACCGTCTCCGTTCAAATGCTGCCTTGGCAGGTGGGGGGACGTGTGGTTGGGGACCCCCTTGCACAGCATGTGGGGGGGGGGGGGGGGTCCTAAACGATTCGATTGGCATAGTGCGCCCGAGCGTGGGCCGACCCCGGCGTGACCTCCGTCTGACTAGGTGCGGCCTTCTTCTTCTCGCCTGTCCAACATTCGTTCCCGATGATATATTATATAACAAGGCTACGGTTGAAGCCGTTTTTTAATGGACGCTATAAATATAGATTGACATGACGTTATCGGGTCCAGCCGCGTCGGAATCACGTAATACAAAACTTCGGGTCATAAACTGGCCCCATTAATGGATCGCAAGTTGTATTATGATACGCTTCAGATGTCCGCAATTATCTATCGACGTGGAACAGTGACTACGTCGAGGATGAAATGCAGACTTCAGGCTTTTTATCGACGTGTCGCCTGATCTCCCATCTGGAGGCAGAAGATTATTTTATTGTCGATGGACACGAGGTGATTTAAATGTGTGTCGTCGCACACCCCTCTTAGTTACATACTGTACATACTGTACATACACAGTCTCCCACATGTGCATTTCATTCGAGAGAGGTAGGGCTGTCCCCGACTAAGGATTTGGATGGTCGACTAGGATTGGCCAAAATTTGCCTTTAGTCGACTATTGGTTGAATAAAAAAAAAAAAAATATATATATATATATATATATATATATATATATATATATATAATATTTAAAAAAAAATATCATTCCATTTGGGCTGTGGGGGTGCTTAATGTCTGAAGGAGTCGACTGAAGGCTTCTTGTTCTCTGCAAAAGCATGCAATTGTTCCACTGATGGATACATCTTGATATTTGTCTAGTCTAGTGTGTTCATTAGATGGTGAAATCCTCTTTCAGTGACTCTGTGCCTGTTTTCGTAGGCAGTTAGCCTCTGGTATGCGTGCCATTAGCGTTAGCCACGCTTCTAGGCCTCTTTTCTTTTGGAAAGAATTATTTAAAAAAATAATTATATATATTATATTTGACTAAGAGGTTGGCCAGTCGACTACGGCTCCTTTCGACCGATTAGTCGACTAATCGATTAATAGGGGTCAGCCCTAGAGAGGTCAGAGCTCAGGGGCACCTGCTGGAGAAGTTTTTGGGGGATTCAGTGCCTTGCTCAAGGCAGGATGGTGGACACCATAGATAGATAGTGGGCACCACCACCACCCTTCCAGCTCACAGCTGGAACACACCCTCGTGTTGGGGGCGGGGATCGAACCAGCGACCTTTCGGTGACTGGCCAGCGTCTTTACCTCTAAGTAGGGATGCTTGATATTGGCTTTTTTACCGATATCGATATTCCGATATTGTCCAACTCTTAATTTCCGATACCGATACCGATATCAACCGATACCGATATATGCAGGGTTTCCCCCCAAAAAAACTGAATAATTTCAGGTAACTAATAATTTCACTGGATGCATTCAAAAGGCTTTCTAAATGTAAGCATTATCTGTGCAAAATATGATAATTAAAAAAGTAAAAAGTAAAAATTAACATTACATATCTCTTGTTGTTGAATTAAACCAACATGCATACTTTTGACAATAAATAAAATAAGAATTGGTTCTTACTTGCTTGCCTGGGTAAATAAAGGTTAAATAAATGTAAAAAAAATTATAATAATATTGTTATTTTTTATTTTTACCGATACCGATATTTTCCGATATCACATTTTACTGCCGATATCGGCCGATAATATCGGACATCCCTACCTCTAAGCCATCCTGCCTCCCCTACTGCTGAAGGGGACGCACCAGGAAGTAGTATCCTGACTTCAGGAAGTACATCTACTGAAGTGAGCCCACGGAAACGCCACCCTTTTTAACCCTTTCACCGCCACACTGTTATAAGATGAAAATAATTAGACGATATGAAGAAGACTACGAAAGGGATTAGACTCTGGAGTTATCTTTTGCTTATCTTTTGCTTTTCTACATGTTTGATTTGTTCATTTGTTGCTCATTTTTGTTCTAGTTGTCTTGTTTTGGATTTGTTTAAATTTGCATTTTAGTGCAAGGAATGGTTGTGCGCGCCGACCATCAAATTGACTTTATTTAATTGGATAGGGGGGCAGGTATTAATACGAATGTATTCTTTTTCCTGCTCCTTTTCGCTTATGGGTGCAATAACTAAATGAATTATAGGAATTTGTAATGTACTGTATAATACAGTACCATGTGTGAAAACAAAACAATAAAACTAAACAAAACCAAAGGGTTAACCCTTTCACCGCGACAAGACAAAGGGTTAACCCTTTCACTGCCACACTGCAAATGGTTAACCCTTTCACTGCCACACACGACATAGGGTTAACCCTTTCACTGCGACAAGACAACGGGTTAACCCCCTTCACTGCCACACGACAAATGGTTAACCCTTTCACTGCCACACACGACATAGGGTTAACCCTTTCACAACCACACAACGGTTAACTGCATAGGCTCGCCTTTAAGCTGCATGAATCTGCTTTGAGGCTCTATACCAGGAAATCCCGTGCAACGCGGGGAAAGGCAGTATCTTACCTCCGGTCAGTGGTCTCTACTAACTACACACCATCCAGACTGTTAGGGGGGGGGGTTCTAGAACCCATGAGCAGAACACAGGCACAGGAGAATAGAGCGGTTTAGAACCCCCACCCCCTCCTAGACAGTCTCCTCCCCACCGTATGTATATTTCTCTCCCACCCACCCACCCCCTCCTAATGTACAGTCTCTTCCCCATCATATGTATATATTCTCTGTCAGGATCTATAGGTAACAGCACTTTATATTTGCATATCGTATATGTCACAAATGTAACAGTACTATATACACCTGTATGTCATGTATGTCCCTATGCCATAAATGTCATGATGTCATGTATGTTGTTGCGTATGTCTTAAATGTCACTATGAATTGAAAATGGGGGACCCTGATGTAAACAAGACGAACGTCTTTCTCTGGTCTGCGTCCCCTTAACAATTGTGTGTATTGAACCGTACTGTATTGTACCCATTCTGCAATCTGTTAAATAAAGTTTTCATTCATTCATTCATTCATGTTTATTGAAGCAGGAGGAGGATCCAAGGGTCGTGAAAGGAGTGACAGGCCGATGGTGTGAGCAGGTAAGTTCCAGGTAAGGGGGGGGGGGGGGCGCAGGTCGATGTGTAGGCCGGAGGGGTGAGGTCCTTGAGGATTAGAGTATTGAGCAAGGTCACTGAGCACATAAACCTAAATCAGGGACGCTAAGAGTCTAGAAGAGAGTCCTTATACCACGGGCGGCGTAAACAACACTCGGACGAGGAGTGGCAGGCGGGTGTAGGGCTCGGTGATCGGAGTGATCGCAGGCAGGTGTGTATCGTCTCATGAGGATGATGATGGTGAGACGGGAACAGGAACAGGGTGGGGACCCGCTGACAGACAGGGGAGAGAAAGGCTCTGGCTGCGGCTGTGACACAGAGCCCTACGCTCGGCCTCCCTCCTCCAGGCGCCTGCTCCACATCAGGGCCCCAGGAGGACTATCTGGGCCCTACGGCAGTGGAGGGAGCCATCCATCCCACCACCAGTCAGATGTAACCCTCTCGGTTGGCTGATTGTCTCGCCGTCGGTTGTGTGATAGTAAAGGGTGGTTAACCTTATGTCGTGTGGGCAGTGAAAGGGTTAACCACCGGCTGTCATGTGGCAGTGAAAGGGTTAACCGCCGTCTGTGTATTGTCGCAGTGAAAGGGTTAACCGTTTTGGTAGTGTGGCAGTGAACGGGTTAATTATTATTTTTGTTTTTGTTTTTTTGTCGGTTGATAACGAAGATCAACGATACATGTAAGGTGATGCACTGGGTGGGTTAGGGCATTTACCAGCTCGTAGCTTCAGCCCTAACCTTCTCGGGCCAACTTGGAAATTGATTTGTGTAGGTTCTTTTTTGTACATGCTATAAATGCTAAATGGCTCGAAAAAAAACGTCATTCATTCATTCATTCATTCATTCATTCGTTCGTTCGTTCGTTCGTTCGTTCATTCATTCATTCATTCATTCGTTCGTTCGTTCGTTCGTTCGTTCATTCATTCATTCATTCATTCATTCGTTCGTTCATTCATTCATTCGTTCATTCATTCATTCATCCGTTCGTTCGTTCATTCATTCATTCATTCAGACTAAAAACACACTTATTCAAACAGTATCTCGTTTGAACAATAAAACTATTGCTGACTGGTGTATCCTTCTGCTGGCTGTGTTACACAATTCCAAGTCGCTTTGGATAATTAAAGAAATTCGAATAACAATAATAATTATATATATATATATATATATATATATATATATATATATATATATATATATATATATATATATATATATATATATATATATATATATATATATATATATATATGTTATGTATGCAAAAGAAACGGTGTGGTGTAACCTTTCTTGGAGAGCAGTCATTGTTCATTGATACTGTTATGAGACAATTGAAGGACAAAATTCTGAAATATTTCATATCGGCGCAACTGGCAACTCAGCGCTCAGTTTCATCTTTTAAAATCTACCATTATGTCCCAAAGGGGCGAAGCGTTCTCCAACTCCTGTTACATCTTCTGGCTCTTCATCAAACGGCAGGTCGATACGATAGCCCACACTACTTAAGAATCCGTACTTTCCAGGGTGTAATTTGAGGGCGACGACAGCGTGCATGTTGTTTTGTTTGAAGGCCAAGCATTCGGTTTATGTAACACTGACGCAATAAAGAGGTGCAGTTTTCATGCATCTTTCATGCCAGCTTGACTCGCATTAAAGTTGCATAAGCTTTGCATTAGATTATTATTATGCAGTCGATGAGAACAACAGCAGGCACCGACAGTATGTTACATGTTATCTGACATATTGTACCATAAAGAGATAGATAAAATGATAAAGGACATTATATCTGAAGGCAGAAACTATACTAGGAACTCTATATTTCTTTTAATCCTTCTCCATATGGGGTTTCCACCCAGCATAGGCTATTATCTTAACCTCATCATCTGGTTCTTACTTTGAACATAATTGATCCCAGCAGAAATAATTTTGCTGTGGTGTTTATTTGATTAGCTCTATTAGTTTTGTTCTCATTTAAATTCCTAAAAGGTCCTATAATCACCCTACTAAAGCATAGCAGGGAGCTTTTGAAAACTATATTTTGTCAACAGTATGCCTCACAAAGGCGTGCAGATTTTCATTTATGTATTCATTCATTTATTTATTTATTAATTAATTAATTAATTAATTAATTTACTTACTTATTTAAAAAAAATATGTATCCACTTTTTCTCCTCTTTTTCTATTTCTCTCCCATCCCAATTCCGTTGTGCCAATTCTTCCCTCCCCTGTCTTGAACGTTGCTCGCATATGCCACCCACTGGCCGGTTGTAGGGAGGATAGAAGCCTTGCATCACGTGTCCCCTCCGATACACAAGGAGGCAGCCTGTCACATCTTTTCACCTGCCAGCGAGGACTCTCATTGGCGAGGAGTAACGTGTGGGAGGCTCACACTACCCCCCGCCATTTTCCTGTCTCTGCTGTGCAGGCGTCCCCCAACCGACCTGTAGGAGTCGCTGTCCACAACGTCCAGATTACCACCCATTGACTTCCACCCGCTAACTCTGCCAATTGAGTTAGTATGACGGCTGGGCCAAGCCGGAGGCAACGCCGAAATACTTATTTATTTATGTATTTATTTATTTACTCACTTTATTAAGCTTTAATTAACACAACAAGGAGGCACTGTGTAAGACTCTTTTTTCCAAGACTAGTTTTGAGTCACAATTATATATATACAGTACATACATATAATCCTTTTGTGAAGTGCATCTTTAAATTAGTTTGTGTGCACCTCCGGGAACATTACTTGGCAGGCCAAACTAATTTGATTGTGTCTACTTTTGACTCCTCAACATTACCAGAGAGTGTATATTATTATTATTATTATTATACATGTTAGGAAACAACTTCTGAAAAGACTGAACAATATACTGTAGTACTGAATTGTGTAAACAGTTTTTCGCCATTTTTGTATTCAGGATTTTTTGGGCAGTCGTAATAAAATCATGGCTCAAAAGTGTAGCATAGTCAAATGTAAATGTAAATGTAAAGCTAATGCTAACAGTTTAATTTATGTAAATGACAAAAACGCTAAAACAATTAAAGCACCATACTCTTGGCAAGTATAGTTAAATAAAAACACAGATTTGGGTGGTCTAACCTAGTTTGCTACTTGCTAGTCAATTAGTCAAGCTTTCTAACCAAGTAGGGTCCATTTGATAGATGTGGTAGTTTATAGCAAAACCTTTTTAACGATTGAATGGAAAAATAATGGCACTTGAGCTGAAAGGGAGCTGTCAATCAAGCGTGATCTGACCACGCCCCCACAAACCTGAATTTTCCTGTGGTGTGACAACCTGAGCAGCACACATTTATTTTCACTTTACCTTCACCCAATGTAGTATGCATAGTGCATAATGTGTATAAAGCACATGTTTATGTAGATCTCAGCCTATACCTTTCACACTGCCATTGATGTTGAAATGGGTTGAAAATATGCTCCATGAAACTTAATTTACAATTGTGAAAATCACTGAACCTTTATGTTCCCTAACAACATTACTGTATTACTCTACTTTACAAGCTATTAAAATGCACGCAGCAATCAGCAGTTAATAACAAGTCCACCCAACAGAATGCGGAGGTTTGATGTGCTGGGCTTCTAGTAGAGTGTAGCAGGGAAATAAAAGAAGGCTGAGCTACAGATACCTAGCGACTTTCAAACAACGTTCAAGTCTCATTTCAACGCCAATGGCACTTTGAATGGCGTTTACACACCATATACACCTGCAAATACAACATTTGTTAAAGACAGGGGCAATCTCTGGTAATGGGCGAGAACTCAAAATTAGACTTGTTATGGTCCTTTAACCCTTTCACTACCACACGACAGAAGGTTAACTGTGTGTGTAGTGTGGTAGTGAAAGGGTTATTAACCTTATGCAGTGTGGTAGTGAAAAGGTTAACCCTTTGTCATGTGGCAGTGAAAGGGTTATTAACCTTCTGTATTGTCGCAGTGGAAGGGTTAATTAACCCTTTGGTAGTGGTGTGATAGTGAAAGGGTTAAGATTCAGGCCACAGTGAGATTTTGGGGAATGTCTGATTACAGGGCCGCCTGGGAGAGGGACCGTTTTTGAGTTTTTTTTTCTCAGTGCATTTAATTTATTGGTAGCTGTTGGGATATAAAGAAGAATTTCACCAAATATGACCAAACTGGTTCAAAAAACGTGCCTACCCCAGCTTTAAGGAAGTACAGTATATGCCATGACCCAGTTAGGCTAAGGTGCCGATTTATTCACCTCTCTTCACTGCTTAGCCATCATTTTACATCCCCCCCCCTGACAGATTTGATTCCATTCATTGCCACGACGTCAGAAAGGTGTAATTGAAAATGACTTACGTGGTAACTCAGAGTGTCCAACATATGTGCAAAAGCACTAACTAACTCAGCGATCGTTGTGACTGTGGAAGTTCCCTTTAAGGCCTCTGCCCCCCCCCCCCTGTATCCTCCCCTTAAACCCCTCACCTGTTTGTCCCTCCCCCCCGCCCCCTTTTCCCAGGAATCTTAAAAGGCGAGCTCCCAGCATTAGGGGGGATGAGGGGGGTGCTTGAGCCTGTCTCCTGGCGAGTAGGGGGTATCTGCAGAGCCGCAGAGCCAGGCTGGACGGGTTGGAGGCGGTCTGGACAAGTATTAGTGGTCTGGACAAGTATTTGCACTACTGCGCACCATTTTCAACCTTAACTTTCTCGTTTACATAGGTACATAGACAGTAATGTTACATCTAGACATTTATGACATGTAATAATAGAGTAAACTTGTAAATAGACAGTAATGTTACATCTAGACATACCAGATCTAGTAATAATAGAGTAAACTTAACTTCCGTCTCAGTAACAATGTTCATAAAGTGTACATCTAGACATTTATGATATACCAGATCTAGTAATAATCAATGATGCCACAGATTACTTGTAAAAGTAATCTGATTACTGATTACTGATTACTCCTTTAAAAAGTAATCTAAGTTACTTTACTGATTACTTGATTATCAGAGTAATTTAGTTACTTTGAAAGTAACTAGGTTACGAAGTCGTTGTCGTTCCCCCAACAGTTTTTTTTAAACGCTTTATTGAAAGTGCATAAATTGTTTTTAACTTGTTTCTCTGCACATAACGTAAATTGTTAAACTAGTGCTTCAGCTTCTGTACCATCAAGTATGGTAAAGCAACAGTCTATGATGCTCACAGCATTAGAGCAGCCAGCCAGTGGTTTTACAAAACCAGTGTATCACATCTAACAAATGCAGGCTGAACTATTCAATTATATCAACTGTAACTATTAAATTGTTTTTATAAATGTCTCTCTATAAACATACAATCAGTCTCTCTTAAACATGTAAATTAACTGTAAATCTGGCAAATAAGAGCTTTTGCTCTGCCACCATCAACCCTCCTGTACCTAGTCGAAGCGTCGGCTAGTGTTGTGATTCCAGATGCTTTCAATGCAATTGGATGTGCTGTTTTTAGCGGTAGACAGTATTTTGTTTCCTCCGCCGTGAAGTAGTGACTGAGGCTACGTTTAGACGAGC
>NW_028170649.1:0-11437 GCF_963971535.1 Notolepis coatsorum | reverse complement strand
GTTAAGGGCAGAAAATCATTAGGTTTAAGCCATGTCTCAGTGAGGCCAAATAGGTCGAGACTATGGTCTGTTATCAGTTCATTTACCAAAAGAGCTTTGGTTGGCAGAGAGCGGATGTTGATAAGGCCAACCTTCACACTCTCTGTATACTTAGCAGCGCGGTTTTCAGCCATGCGGGTAGGTTTAATCGCAATTAAGTTGGCATGGTTTATCGCACAAGGACGAGCTGGGTAAAGCGGAGCGTAACGGGATATTCTAGTTTTGATTGGGTATACAGGTTTAGGGGTAGAGATAGAAAGAGAGGAGTGTATTATTGGAATGATTGATTGAAAATTGTATTACCAGATGCAGAATGGGTACAATACAGTACGGCTCAATACACACAATTGTTAAGGGAATGCAGACCTACTTTCCATAGAACTTCATTCTTAGATGCTTCTATAGAAAGTAGGTAAAACAAATTAAAAAGTTTTCTTTGCCCTATAGGAAAAAAACGTTTTCTTCGCCCTATTTTTTTATTTATTTTTTTAAACCTACTGTAGAGGGCCTAAACTTAACCAGTTGGAAACCAAGCGTACAGTAATAAAATTAGCAATCAATCAATCAATCAACTCAATAGGCCATGCTCACTTAGAACAGCGCAGCACCCAGCTCTTTCTCAGTCTGACCCGCGTTGCAGACAGGAGTGTGTGTGTGTGTGTGTGTGTGTGTGTGTGTGTGTGTGTGTGGGGGGGGGGGGGGGGGGGGTGTGGCGGTGGGTGGAGACTAGAGCTAGCGCTGACAGTCAGAGAGAAGGAAAAAGAAATTGAAAAAAAATGCAAATTAATCAATCAATCAAATCGCGATTTTTTCTTTTGTTCTAGAATGACTCAAGACCCATCAATTACATCATCCAACATTGTTTAAAGGACTAACACATTCGCAGTGACAGAATCGCTTCATATTTAGTCGTTATGGCGCTATCAACATATCCATTTGTTGTCCGCGATCTTGTTTTCTTCCGGAGTGAGCCGGCGGAGTGATATGTGATTCGGTTGTGGGCGGGTCCTGAGCCCAGGACCGTGGATTGTTGCCAATAAAGATGTGTAAATGGACTGTTTCAGCCAATCAGAATCGAGAAATTTGCATGCCGTTGTATAAATGGTTATTATATCACAGCTAGGGGGCGTAGTTCATGACAGGCCATGGTTATTATATCACAGCTAAGGGGCATAGTTCAGGTTGACAGCCGTTAGCTGTGATAGAATAACCGTATACCACGGCCTGAAGTGAGCTATTGCTTTATTTATAAAAGGTTTACAGAGTAGGCTATGGCAATAATGAAAGTAAGACACACATTTAAATGTTTAAAACATGGAGTGATACTGACTTGTGAAAAGGAACAGCTTGGGTAATAGGATAGCTGTGGATATATATACGCTCATTATACCATGGCTATGAACCAATCATATTGCTTGATTTGAGCTACCCGTTATTACATAATAATTAAAAAATATAAGATGTACTGAAAATGTATTGCAAAATCACTGTGTGTTTGTATTTTCTCCGTCAGGTATGTCACCAAAAGGCACACCTGTCCAGGTAGGTCTCAGTCACAGCTGTTTCATTATTCAACCAGCTGAGACAGTACCCCCTCCCCCCCCCCCCCCCCCCCCCCCTCCTCCTCCTCCTGGTTAACCCCCGCCTGTCTGTCCTCCAGGTGTCCTGCGTGGAGGAGGAGATGGACCGCCTGAACGAGTCCTTCCTCCAGCTGAGCGTTCAGCTCCAGAGAAGAGGAGCTCAGAGGAGCTCAGGGCTCGGGGACAGAGAGCACAGCGCCGAGGACCACCAGGCCCAGGTTTTTTTTATTTATTTTTTTATTATTATTAACCTTTATTTACCCAGGGTAAATAAAGCACGGTTGCTCTTTTTCAGGAACGCCCTGCTTCACATTCACACAGTTCCATTCACACCTGGGAGCCGCCCAGTACAACCACAGTCTGACACCGTTGGCCACTGAGCAACTCCCACTGGAGCAGTTGGGGGTTTAGTGCCTTGCTCAAGGGCACTTCAGCGGTTGGTGTTAAGGGTATGAGGGAGAGAGTTATTCATTCACTTCCCCAGCCCAGATATTTTTTTCTGTCGGTCCGGGGGTATCGAACCGGCGACCTTCCGGTCACAAACGCGCTTCTCTAACCGTTTAGAGTGAGTGAGTGAGTGAGTGAGTGAGTGAGTGAGTGAGTGAGTGAGTGAGTGAGTGAGTGAGTGAGTGAGTGAGTGAGTGAGTGAGTGAGTGAGTGAGTGAGTGAGTGAGTGAGTGAGTGAAGTCGTCTGGTTCGATTCCCACTCCTCCCGGGCAGCGTGTCGATGTGTCCTTGAGCAAGACACTTAACCCCTAATTGCTCCCGATGAGCAGGTCGGCACCTAGCACGGTCGCCTCCGCCGTCTGTGTGTGTGAATGTGTTAACAGAATTCGGCTATAGGGCGACAATAATGTGGTCAAGAGGCATGGTTTCTATCTTGAGCCTTAACTGCCGTGGTTTATTATTCACATGGCAGAGCAGTAACACTACAGGTCTCCTCTCACTGAGAGACTGGGGGGAAGAGAAAGAAGTGGGAGGATACATCTCTATTTATACTCGCCACCTGGTGGTGTTCCTGACTGTCTCCGCCTAGAGCACCCTCTAGTGGAAACAGTTATATATACAGTTAGACAGTTACTAGTGTAAACAGTTATATATGCAGTTAGACAGTTACTAACAATCCTACACAGAACCGCTGCCTTCAACAGAATGTGTCAAATGTGAGGAACAAATTGTAAAGTGCTTTGGATAAAAGAGATATCATTACCATTTAGAGTGTGCGTATGTACTGTATGTACTGTCTGTGTCGTACATGTGTCCGTGTGCCTCACATGTTTGTTCTCACATGCTTGCGTGTGCGATGTGAAGACACGGCGTCTCGTGGCGCGTGTGCTGTTTTGACTCCTGTCGCCTGCGCTCTGCCCCCCCCCCCCACAGGAGGCCCCCCCGCCGTCTCCCGAGCCCCCGCCGTCCCTGAGTCGCCACGGCACCGCCCTGCTGGAGATGAAGAGGCGCTACGTCGCCCAGCGTCTCGGCGAGCTGCAGCTCACGCTGGGCCGGGTCAGGCGGGCCGGTGGGGGTCAGCGGGGGGAGGGGGGGGGGACGGGAACGGGGACCCCCGGCCTAGAGGGCGACGGAACCCCCCGCCGGGACGACCGGAGGAGCCAGGGGCGAGAGCTCGGTGATGACCTCCAGGTAGATGTTCGATATTGGCTTTTTTTTGTTACCAATATCCAATATACCGATATTGTCCAACTCTTAATTTCCGATACCGATATATGCAGGGTTTCCCCTCCCCCCAAAACTGAATAATTTCAGATAATTAACATTACATATCTCCTGTCGTGGAATTAACACAACATTATGCATACTTTTGACAATAAATAAAATAAGAAATTGTTCTTACTTGCTTGCCTGGGTAAATAAAGTTTAAATAAATGTTAAAAAAAAATTATACATATATATATATATATTTTAAACCGATACCGATCATTTCCGATATTACATTTTAATGCCAATATCGGACATCCCTACCTCCAGGGGGGTCAGCCCGGTGGGGAAGCTGAAGACCAGGAGCTGGACCTCGAAACACCACCGGACCGCCGGGATCTACCCCCCGTCCAGCAGGAGGTCCCGGGGAGACAGGCGCTGACGGGGGGGAGGAGGGCGGAGGACGTGTGGGAGGAGCAGGTGGTCGACCTGGAGGAATACTGAGCGCTCCTCGGACACAGACGGGGCGGAGAAGGGCGGAGGAGGAGGTGTGGGAGGAGCAGGTGGTCGACCTGGAGGAATACTGAGCGCTCCTCGGACACAGACGGGGCGGAGAAGGGCGGAGGAGGAGGTGTGGGAGGAGCAGGTGGTCGACCTGGAGGAATACTGAGCGCTCCTCGGACACAGACGGGGCGGAGAAGGGCGGAGGAGGAGGTGTGGGAGGAGCAGGTGGTCGACCTGGAGGAATACTGAGCGCTCCTCGGACACAGACGGGGCGGAGGAGGAGGGCGGAGGATGTGTGGGAGGAGCAGCTGGTCGACCTGGAGGAATACTGAGCGCTCCTCGGACACAGACGGGGCGGAGGAGGAGGGCGGAGGACGTGTGGGAGGAGCAGGTGGTCGACCTGGAGGAATACTGAGCGCTCCTCGGACACAGACGGGGCGGAGGAGGAGGGCGGAGGACGTGTGGGAGGAGCAGCTGGTCGACCTGGAGGAATACTGAGCGCTCTTTGTTTTGCATGTGTGTTACTTATCCAGGTTAGAAGAACTGTTTACTGCCTGTAAAGCACTTTGTGATTTTAATCTAGAAAAACGCTATGCGATGACGCGTGATGACGTGTGATGACGTGTGATGACGTGTGATGACGTGTGATGACGTGCGATAACGTGTGATGACGTGCGATAACGTGTGATAACGTGCGATAATGTGTGATGACGTATGATGACGTGTGATGACGTGTGATAACGTGTGATAACGTGCGATAACGTGTGATAACGTGCGATAACGTGTGATAACGTGTGATGACGTGTGATAACGTGCGATGACGTGTGATAACGTGCGATAACGTGTGATAACGTGTGATAACGTGCGATAATGTGTGATAACGTGTGATAATGTGTGATAACGTGCGATAACGTGTGATAACGTGCGATAATGTGTGATAACGTGTGATAACGTGTGATAACGTGTGATAACGTGCGATAATGTGTGATAACGTGTGATAACGTGTGATAACGTGCGATAACGTGTGATAACGTGCGATAATGTGTGATAACGTGTGATAATGTGTGATAAGGTGTGATAACGTGCGATAATGTGTGATAACGTGCGATAACGTGTGATAACGTGTGATAATGTGTGATAATGTGTGATAACGTGTGTAAGGTGTGATAACGTGTGATGCCGTGTGATGACATGTGATGACGTTTGATGACGTGTGATGACGTGTGATAAAGTGTGATGACGTGTGATAAGGTGTGATGACGTGTGATGACGTGTGATGACGTGTGATGACGCGTGATGACGTGTGATAACGTGTGATGACGTGTGATAAGGTGTGATAAGGTGTGATGACGTGTGATGACGTGTAATGACGTGTGATGACGTGTGATGACGTGTAATGACGTGTGATGACGTGTGATAAGGTGTGATGACGTGTGATGACATGTGATGACATGTGATGACGTTTGATGACGTGTGATGACGTGTGATGATGTGTGAATGACGTGTGATAACGTGTGATGATGTGTGATAACTAAGGCTGTCAATCGATTAAAATATTTAATCTGATTAATCGCATGATTGTCCATAGACATAGTCAACTCGCGATTAATCGCGAATTAATCGCATATTTTTTATCTGTTCTAAATCTACCTTAAACGGATATCTTTCAAGTTTTAATAGTCTTATCAACATGACAGTCAACAAATGCTTGCATTATGCAGCCATTTAACACAAAAGGATGACCCTCATGCATTGCAAATGTGCATACAATTCTAATATTTTAAAACATTTAAAAAATAAATTGTCAGAAACAAACATAGTATCAATGAGAGTATGAATAATACACCTGACTGAGTGAAGTCTAGTACATTTTTAATTAAAATTTTTAAACGTTAATCTCGCGATAAAAAAATAGTGGCATTAAAATAATTGTGCGATAACGCGTTAATAACGCTTTCACTTTGACAGCCTTAGTGATAACGTGTGATGACGTGTGATAAGGTGTGATAAGGTGTGATAAGGTGTGATAAGGTGTGATGACATGTGATAAGGTGTGATAAGGTGTGATGACGTGTGATGACGTGTGATGACGTGTGATAACGTGGGATAAGGTGTGATAAGGTGTGATAAGGTGTGATGACATGTGATAAGGTGTGATAAGGTGTGATGACATGTGATAAGGTGTGATAAGGTGTGATGACGTGTGATAAGGTGTGATAAGGTGTGATGATGTGTGATAAGGTGTGATAAGGTGTGATGACGTGTGATGACGTGTGATAAGGTGTAAAGACGTGTGATGACGTGGGATGACGTGCGTTAACGTGTGATAAGGTGTGATAACGTGTGATAACGTGTGATGACGTGTGATGACGTGTGATGACGTGTGATAACGTGTGATAACGTGTGATGACGTGTGATGACGTGTGATGACGTGTGATAACGTGTGATGACGTGTGATAACGCGTGATGACGTGTGATGACGTGTGATAACGTGTGATGACGTGTGATGACGTGTGATAACGTGTGATAACGTGCGATAACGTGTGATGACGTGTGATAACGTGCGATAACGTGTGATAACGTGCGATGATGTGCGATGATGTGCGATAACGTGTGATGACGTGTGATGACGTGTGATGACGTGTGATAACGTGTGATGACGTGTGAATGACGTGTGATGACGTGTGATAACGTGTGATGATGTGTGATAACTAAGGCTGTCAATCGATTAAAATATTTAATCTGATTAATCGCATGATTGTCCATAGTTAACTCGCGATTAATCGCGAATTAATCGCATATTTTTTACCTGTTCTAAATCGACCTTAAACGGATATTTTTCAAGTTTTAATACTCTTATCAACATGACAGTCAACAAATGCTTGCATTATGCAGCCATTTAACACAAAAGGATGACCCTCATGCATTGCAAATGTGCATAAAATTCTAATATTTTAAAACATTTAAAAAATAAATTGTCAGAAACAAACATAGTATCAATGAGAGTATGAATAATACACCTGACTGAGTGAAGTGTAGTACATTTTTTATTTAAATGTTTAAACGTTAATCTCGCGATAAAAAAATGGTGGCGTTAAAATAATTGTGCGATAACGCGTTAATAACGCTTTCACTTTGACAGCCTTAGTGATGACGTGTGATGACGTGTGATAACGTGTGATAAGGTGTGATGACATGTGATGGCGTGTGATAACGTGGGATAAGGTGTGATAACGTGTGATGACATGTGATGACGTGTGATGACGTGTGACATGTGATGACGTGTGATGACGTGTGATAACGTGTGATGACGTGTGATAACATGCGATAACGTGTGATGACGTGTGATGACATGTGATGACGTGTGATGACGTGTGATGACGTGTGATAACGTGTGATGACGTGTGATGACATGTGATGACGTGTGATGACATGTGATAACGTGTGATGACGTGTGATGACGTGTGATGACGTGTGATAACGTGTGATGACGTGTGATGACGTGTGATGACGTGTGATGACGTGTGATAAGGTGTGATAACGTGTGATAACGTGTGATGACGTGTGATGACGTGTGATGACGTGTGATGACGTGTGATGACGTGTGATGACGTGTGAATGACGTGTGAATGACGTGTGATGACGTGTGATGACGTGTGATGACGTGTGATGACGTGTGATGACGTGTGATGACGTGTGATGACGTGTGATGATGTGTGAATGACGTGTGATGACGTGTGATAACGTGTGATGACGTGTGATGACGCGTGAATGACGTGTGATGACGTGTGATAACGTGTGATAACGTGTGATGATGTGTGATAACGTGTGATGATGCGTGATAACGTGTGATGAGGTGTGATGACGTGTGATGATGCGTGATGATGCGTGATAACGTGTGATAACGTGTGATGACGCGTGAATGACGTGTGATGACGTGTGAATGACGTGTGATGACGTGTGAATGACATGTGATGACGTGTGATAACTAAGGCTGTCAATCGATTAAAATATTGTTTTTTATTTTATTTTTAAATCTTTTTCCCCCTCCTTATTTTTTCCGATTTTTCTCCCATCCCACTGTTAGTCGTTATGCCAATTCCCAACCCCCTTCCTGGTTGTTGCGCACTTTCCCCTACTGTTGGTCCGGGAGTCCGGAGACTGTCACATGCTTTCCTCCGACGCATGTGCAGCCAGCCGGCAGCCAGCCTGGCCGCGCAGATTCTCACTGGAGAGTGTAACGTGTGGAAGGTCGCACTACCTCTCTCTAGAATCTAGATCCTACCCTTGCTGAGCAGGCGCCCCGACCGAACTGTAGGGGTCGCTGTCCACAATGCCCAGGACCCACCCACGGCTCCCCTCCCCCTAACTCAGCCATACGAGTTAGTATAGCGATCAGCCCGAGCCAAGGCAATGCTGACTCTCCGGGAGTCGAGACCGGGATTAAAATATTTAATCTGATTAATCGCATGATTGTCCATAGTTAACTCGCAATTAATCGCGAATGAATCGCATATTTTGTATCTGTTCTAAATCTACCTTAAACGGATCTTTTTCAAGTTTTAATACTCTTATCAACATGACAGTCAACAAATGCTTGCATTATGCAGCCATTTAACACAAAAGGATGACCCTCATGTAGGGATGTCCGATATTATCGGCCTACCGATATTATCGGCCGATATCGGCATTAAAATGTGATATCGGAAAATATCGGTATCGTTTAAAAAAAAATAAAAAAAATCTTATTTTTTACACTTCTATAACCTTTATTTACCCAGGCAAGCAAGTAAGAACAAATTCTGATTTTATTTATTGTCAAAAGTATGCATAATGTTGTGTTAATTCCACAACAAGAGATATGTAATGTTAATTACATGAAATTATTAAATTTTTTGATGGGGGAAACCCTGCATATATCGGTATTGGTTGATATCGGTTGATATCGGTATCGGAAATTAAGAGTTGGACAATATCGGTATATCGGTATCGGTAAAAAAGCCAATATCGAGCATACCCTCATGCATTGCAAATGTGCATACAATTCAAATATTTTAAAACATTTAAAAAATAAATTGTCAGAAACAAACATAGTATCAATGAGAGTATGAATAGTACACCTGACTGAGTGAAGTCTAGTAAATTTTTTATAAACGTTAATCTCGCGATAAAAAAATAGTGGCGTTAAAATAATTGTGCGATAACGAGTTAATAACGCTTTCACTTTGACAGCCTTAGTGATAATGTGTGATGACGTGTGATGACGTGTGATAACGTGTGATGACGTGTGATGACGTGTGATGGCGTGTGATGACATGTGATAACATGCGATAACGTGTGATGACGTGTGATGACGCGTGATAACGTGTGATGACGTGTGATAACGTGTGATAAGGTGTGATAACGTGTGATGACGTGTGATGACGTGTGATGACGTGTGATGACGTGTGATAACGTGTGATGACGTGTGATAACGTGTGATGATGTGTGATGACGTGTGATGACGTGTGATAACGTGTGATAACGTGTGATAACGTGTGATAACGTGTGATAACGTATGATGACGTGTGATGACGTGTGATGACGTGTGATGACGTGTGATAACGTGTGATGACGTGTGATAACGTGCGATAACGTGTGATGACGTGTGATGACGTGTGATAACACGCTGCATACTTCAGTCAGTTCTACCGACGGTGGCCAGACTTGTTTCAAACTTGAATGTTCTTCAAAGTGTCTTTGAGCGTCTGACCTCAGACTTCGCTCCAGGGCCCTGTTCCCCGTACCTGGTTCAACTAAGTCGATCGAGAGTCCCATTATCCAGATTCAGTTAACGAGATGATTGAAGCCGGGATTTTCCTGTTCCTCGAAGGTGGATTCAGTCTCGTTAACTCAAACCAGACTTGAGACCCAGGATTAGTGCGCGCGGCCGCTTCATTTGAAAAGCCAGCACGTATCGATAGCAGAGATCCTGATTCTCTAGCGGCATTGATTGATTAATTGATTTAAAACTTTATTAACATATTGCAGTACGGCTCAATCGCCTCCCCGACAAGTTAAATGCGTTATCTATAGGCTAATTTTAAGTCCCTCATTACCTCAATCAATCAGATTATATTTCTTTAAACTTGCCTGCTGGATTGAATAATCAAATGAGATCTTGCTAGCGAAAATAATTAGTTAAACTGTTATACAGAATAACGATACGGCTCTCTTGCCCATTGATTGATGTATGGTCGATCTTTTACTTATCTCCACTGTGGTGTAACAGGTTCTTCTTTTGACTTTCACGCAGACGACCGGGGTTCGAAACCTAGTCTCTTCCTTCTTTTTGCAATATAGGAATAATTCAATTTGGTGCACGTTGAGAGCTATATAAAGAATGACATCCTCAATGCATGTAGATTTATAATATTTTAACTTAAAACTAGGCTACCTTTGCGTATAATCATTAATATTATATTCCAAAAAATTATATTGGAAACACGGGGTTTTGAACACCGGTCGCCGGGTTGCCAGGATTGAGCACTACCGCTGCGCCACTGTGCCAGATGGGATAAATTCATTGTTTATACATTAATGAACGAGAGACCCGTGTTTAGAATATTCTTTATTTTGTTGTTGTTGCACCGAGCGAGCGCCACGGTATATAACGTGCATTATTTAGGACAAAGTGAATTTAGTATCAGCATTTTGGGTCTATTTTACATTTCAAAAGACCCCTCTGGAAGAATGGAGCACAAAAACGTAATTCAGAATGGTATAATGCAGATCCTAGACTGTGGGAATAATTTCAGGAAACGCGCTGTCACTTCTTTGCGGGGGCGTGGCGATGGTTCATCCGGCTAACTTGAACTTAAACTCTGCTTTCGACCAGGCTCAAACTTTTGGATCTGTTGTCATGGTGATTTGGACAATCCAGATTCGGGGAACCGGAAAGTCCGGCTTAAGTCAGACTTCACCGAAAGTTATCCGGCTAACTCAGTTATCCAGGTACGGGGAACGGGGCCCAGGTATGAAATACGTTGTGTTGTTGTTGTTGTTGTTGTTGTTTCAATCGTCTACCATCCTTGACGGGAATGAATAAAGTCATGTGTGACCTTTGTGTGACGAGGTTTCCACGTCACGTCTTTATCGGGGCGTTTGAGCGACAGAACGCAGCGCGCCGACGCCTCCTGTGTCTCAACAACCTGTCCCTGGTGAGAGATAGCACTGCCCCACGTGTCTGTGCATATTAACATCTCTCTAGTATCTCTCTCTCTCCCTCTCTCCCTCTCTCTCTCTCTCCTCTCTCCCTCTCTCTCTCTCTCTCTCTCTCTCTCTCTCTCTCTCTCTCTCTCTCTCTCTCTCTCATTTCAAAACTGCACTGGAAAGAAAAAGAACCTGCTGACGATGAAGTTTGTCTTTGAAGAAGTAATAACTTGCCTCAGCTTTTTCCTCCTGATTCCCTTCAATATGTCTGCGTGTCAGTGTTTGTGTCAGTCTCTCTCTCTATCTCTCTCGCTCTCTCTCTCTCTATCTCTCTCTCTCTCTCTCTCTCTCTCTCTCTATCTCGCTCTCACTCTATCTATCTCGCTCTCTCTCTCTCCCTATCTCTCCGTCTCTCTCAATCTCTGTCTCTCTGTCACTCTCTTTCTCTCTCTCTGGCTCTCTTCATCTCT
>NW_028170650.1:7500-30030 GCF_963971535.1 Notolepis coatsorum | reverse complement strand
CGTCTTCTTTAAACAAGTCAAGAAGAAACATCACAATAAGTCAAGAACAACACAAAAACACCATAAAGTCCAAAAGAAATTTTAATAAATAAAATAAATGCAACACTCCCAGACATACCCCATGCGAAGGTAAGGAAAAACTCACTAAAACCTAGCAATAGGAAAAAATGCACCACAGACAATGTGGAGGAGAGAAACCTTAGAAGGGCCGTTCAAGGGGGGGATCTCCCTTCTTAGATGTCGGTGATAGTAGTGTTGCAATAAAACAGGCAAAACAGTTGGTAAGCATGCACTCATATGCGTAATGAAACACAGATAAGTGCATGCAATAGCAACTGAACATTTTGAAAGATAAAAAATAGAGCTATCCCCTCTCTCTCTGTCTTTACATCTCTCTCCCCCTCTATCTCTCTATCTCTCTTTACATCTCTCACCCTCTCTCTCTGTCTTTACATCTCTCTATTCTTCTTAGCCAGTGAATTTATCTGAGGTAAATTCTCTCGTTTGATCTGTCTCGCTATACAGCATTGACCTGACATTACATGGTAGGATTACTGCTGTGGTCTGCATGGATTTAACTAAGACTCTGCACGATATACATACGTCTCTCACGCTGTCTCTCTCAATCTGTCTCAATCTGTCTATGTTTATTATCCTCAGCCTGAAAGGTACAGAAATCCATCAGATGGCCGGTAATAGTTGCTGCTGTTTTGTCATAATAACTGAACTGAGCAGCTCTGGATGCAGGGAAAGCTCACAAGCTCCTGTTGTCTTCGGTGCCTGCATGCCTTGAATTTTTTAATAAATGGGTGGAGAAGAAAAACAAGGGGATGATTAATATATCCCCTGATCTGCCCCTACTGACCACAGGGTCTGAGCCCCTAACAGACCGATGGCCGGCGGGGCCGGGGGGGGGGGGGGGGGGGGGCGGGGGGGGCCCATTGTCACGCCTGCATTCAAAGCCCCCAGCCTGCAGGTGACTCTCTCTCACACACCAGGGGCGGAGCTAGGGGGTGGCTACCTGGGCTCAAGCCCCGGATGTATTCTGAAAAGCCCCGAATCTATTTAAAAAAAAAAAATCAAAAAAAAATCAAAAAAAAATCAAAAAAATTATTGTTACAATTATTGTTACATGAAAATATGTTTGCACCAGATTTAGCAGAAGCTAATTTCCATCTGTGGTCTATCCAGCTGCTAACTGTATTTGAGTGAGTTAAGTCTTGGTGTTATGGTAGACTCAGACCTAAGCTTTAAATCACAATCAACAAGTTGACAAAAACTTAATTCTTCCACCTTAGAAACATAGCTAAAGTACGGCCATTTATAAATCAAAAGGACGCTGAAAACCAGATCCATGCCTTTATCTCAAGCCAACTCGACTACTGTAATGCACTCCTTACCGGCCTCCCGATTAAATACGATGATAACTATTTTATTGCAATGCACTATTGCATTATTTTATTCTATTTTACTAACTATTTTATTGCACTGCACTATTTTACTTTGTATCAGTGAATCATGGACGCCTGGCCATAAGAGCATTCGGAGCATCTCTGCTCTCCCACTATTGAACTTGGGGGAGCAAAGGTATAATCTTGCTCCACCACTTTTTGATTATATGAAAAATATGATATATCCCCCCCCAATATATAAATCTAACCATAACTACGTTATGGTTAACTGAGTTTTATAGTGAAAAGAGCAGCTTTATTGGTCAAGATTGAAGGCTCTATATTGCAGGAAATTGCACGTACAGGTTCATTAAATTCAAAAAAAATCTGTCGTGGAGGGGGTCGTGCCTGAGCCCCTCCAAACCACCCCTTGCCTGCCCAAAAAAAAATATATATATATATATATATATATATATATATATATATATATATATATATATATAAAAAAAAAAAAAAAAAAAAGGGGGCCCATCTGGGCTAAGCCCCGGATCTCCTACAATCCTAAATCCGC
This sequence comes from Notolepis coatsorum, assembly GCF_963971535.1. Classification (NCBI taxonomy): domain Eukaryota; kingdom Metazoa; phylum Chordata; class Actinopteri; order Aulopiformes; family Paralepididae; genus Notolepis; species Notolepis coatsorum. The sequence goes on along the minus strand of NW_028170650.1, from coordinate 28,068 downwards.
CCCTGTCACACACCTCCTCTCTTTCTTACATTTCATATTTTACATTTTGTCATTTAGCTGAACGCTTTTCTCCAAAGCGACTTACAAATTGTGTACAACAAGTCAGCAGGAGGAGTACATCTCTGGCAGCTACATTGTTTTCTGTACATCACAGTTTCTCACCCTCTCTCTTGTCTCTCTCCTTTTTACGAAATAATTTTGTATAAATAATCTATCTATCTCCCTACCTATCTATCTACTTATCTACCTATCTACCTATCTATCTATCTATCTATCTACCTATCTATCTATCTATCTATCTATCTATCTATCTATCTATCTATCTATCTATCTATCTATCTATCTATCTATCTATCTATCTATCTATCTATCTATCTATCTATCTGCCTGTGGGTGTCAGTGTGTCTTGCATGCGTCTGTCTGGGTATATGTTGCGGGGGCTTTTCAGGGATGTGTGACACTATGTTTGTGCATGAGTGTGAAGGCCTGAATATACTTCCTGCGTCCGTGGATGCGAGTTGGTACGTGTGACGTAAATTGCGTAATTTTCGTCAACGCTCTTGTCCGCACTGTGCCTGTTAGATTTTGTGACCGCCAGTGTTAATTTTGTCAACTAAAATTATGACGAAAGATGTTCGTCAACGAAGGTTTTTTTCATGACGACAACGAGACGTGACGTCACGTTATTGAAGACCATGTGACGCTAACGTGACTAAATAGTTAATTAAATATCGTTGACCACAACTGAGGACACAAAAATTTTATTTACAAAAACCAGGACGAAATTTCTCTTCATGTATGTTGATATTGTTGACTAAAACAAGACGAGACAAAATAATTATAACTTTTCTTAAATGCCATCGTCCCGACAGAGCAGTGTGACGGCTGACGGGGAGCTCTGATGTGTTAGCATTAGCTGAAGAGCTATCTGAAAAGCTAGTTTTAGCTTAACGTTACCTTGGCTAAAGTTGGGACTATTCATAATCCAGCTGCAGACCTGCAAGCAAAGTACAGCAAGTTGGCAAAGGAGTATTCCAAGGTAAATCACTTTTTCACCAGTAACGTTACATTGTTTGTCTTTCCATCTAGCTCGCATTAACTAGTGGCTAACCTAGCTCACGCTAACGTGGCTAACTGATCGACCTCTCCCACACATGCACGCAATTAATGACATAATGCGGACAGCCATACCGGTGACAATGTTTAGCTTTTAGTGCCAAATGATAAGAGTCTGAGGCGGAGTCTCAAAAGAGAATGTTGAATATTTATTTTGCATTAAAAATCACAACAGAGCCTCTGCTACTAGCTAACCTAAACGGAGCCTTCTGGTAGCAAGTGCAACAGCGTATAACGTCCGTGCGGAACCAATGTGCCAACAACCTTTCCGTGGGTGAACTCATTGAGCATAGTTGTCAATTAATGATACTAATGTAGTGGGCACTTACATGGACACTTACATGGACTGGACATAATCCACCTACACTGTCACTTTAAGGACACGGGGCATTGTGGGTAGCTAGAGCGGCCATATGAACTCTTGGCTTGGTTTGTTGTGGTATCCACGCTATGCTAATAAATGACGCACACTGATGTGTGGTCAAAGAAACTTTACTCTCTCTGGTCGTGATTTCCCATCTCCTACATTGGTGAACCTGACGTTCTTGGACGCTTTCAAGAACGATTGAACAATGGAACAGGCAGTCGCGCTGAAATTTATGGAAGCAGCAGTCGCGCTGAAATTGCCAGAGTTCTGGGAAACGCAAGCTACTGCATGGTTTGTGCAGGCGGAGGCGCAGTTTGCAATAAAGAAAATAACGGAGGATCTCCAGTCATCGTCAGCTGAGCTGGTCTATGGCCAACCGCTGCGTGTCCCCGGGGAGTTTTTACCTGACACCACAGACCCCTGGTCTGCGACCCAGCAGCGGGTTTCACTCTTGGAGAACGCTAAGGGCATTTGTGCCGGTCCCCACCTCGCAGCATTGTTTGCCACAGACTCATGTTCCACCCGGCCTCCAGGCCACGGAATATGTGTTCATACGGCACAATGCCCACCGCGGGTCCTTTCAACCCCCCTACGATGGCCCATTTCGGGTCCTACAGACGGGAAGTAAGACCTTCGTGGTGGACATTGGCGGTAAACCGGAACATGTCTCGGTGGACCGGCTTAAGCCAGCTCACTTGGATGTGGATCACCCCGTGGCACTCGCTCAGCCCCCGCGGCGAGGGCGACCTCCCCGTGTTAAACCTCGTCACCCTAAATCACTTTTTGAAAATATGAGTCGCTCACCGCCCAATAGGCACCTTGCCCTTTGCCCTCCTCGCCACCGCAAGGCCCCAGGGGGTCCCACGGTAGCTCATATGCTGGCTCCAGTTGTTCGGAGCCGTTATGGTCCGGAGGTCCGTCTACCGACCCGTTTTTTGAGTTAGTAGGGTGAATTCTGGGGGGACATATGTAGTGGGCACTTACATGGACACTTAAATGGACTGGACATAATCCACCTACACTGTCACTTTAAGGACACAGGGCATTGTGGGTAGCTAGAGCGGCCATATGAACTCTTGGCTTGGTTTGTTGTGGTATCCACGCTATGCTAATAAATGACGCACACTGAAAGAAACTTTACTCTCTCTGGTCATGATTTCCCATCTCCTACACTAATACTAATCTATACAATCACCTGTTGTTGAATAAATACCATTACTTTCTAGTTATTACTAAAAAATCAGTATATATAAAACAGTAGCTGTAAAAAAGAAAAGAAAAAACAAAGTTTTATCATTTATATAATTAAATTTTTTTTTTAAATGTATGCACTGGTATCGGATCAGTATAACCAGACCTAGACCACCTATAACTCTAACCCCTAACCAGACCTAGACCACCTCTAACTCTAACCCATAAGTTAGGGTTGTGACTTAGAGGTGGTCTAGGTCCGGATAGGGGTTAAGAGTTGGTCTAGCCCTTTACATCCATCTAAATAATAATAATAAATTATAAAATGAATGCTTAACTACCCCTAAGTTACCCTAACCATACCTAGACCACCTCTAACTCTAACCAGACCTAGACCACCTCTAACTCTAACCCCTAAGTTAGGGTTGGTGATGGTCAGTGCTGGGCTGCTGCCTGCTGGCAGCGGTTTATTCTATCACCATGTGGCACTTTACACCAACCTCAAAATGTGATTCATCATTTTATATATTTGTATGCAAGCAGATTGCAATCAGATTGCTACTGTGTGTACTATACACACTACTATTACTATCTACTCAACTACTGTACTGTGTGTTTGTTTACAACACAGTATCCTGTTAGTTACTGTAGTTAGTTAGTTAGTGTTGTTACACTGTTACTGCTGTTACTGTTATTTAATATTTATCAAATAAACCGCTGCCAGCTGAGCAAGGCAAGAAGAGATAATGTGTCTTATTAAGTTATTTCTCCATTCACAGATCGACAGCGCACCCTTCCTGTGTATCACTTGTGCCACCGACTCAGATTCCTCTAGGTTAAAAATTGAATTGAAGGGGGACCCTGATGTAAACAAGACGAAAGTCTTTCTCTGGTCTGCATCCCCTTAACAATTGTATGTATTGAGCTGTACTGTACTGTACCCATTCTGCAATCTGTTAATAAACTTTTCAATCAATCAATCAATACGCAATTTTAATCAGAATATGTTCCATGTTGACTATTTCTGACTTATTTTTTCCATTAACTAAAAATAGACAAAAATGTCATCCGTTTCCGTTGACTAAATCTAGACTAAAACAAAAAAGGCAAAATTTAGAAAAAAATTTACTAAGACTAAAATGCTCAGACATTTAGTTGACTGAAACTGACTAAACGAAAAATAAATGAAGATGACTAAATATGATGAAAACGAAAAAGGAGCACTTGACACATGACTAAGACTAAAACTAAAATTAAAATAGCTGCCAAAATTAAAGGAAAACTCCAACATTTTGGGGAATTAGCTTATTTGCCATCTACCCTGGAGTCAGACAAGAAGATACATACCTTTTTCTTTTCTGTGCATGCAGTAGGAGTAGGAAGACGTTGGGAACTAGGCTAATGGAGGAACCTACTTCCAGTGACTGACGCTAAGCTAGGCTAACGGTGCACGTCTTCCTACTCCTACTGCATGCATAGAGAAGAAAAAAGGTATGTATCTTCTTGTCTAACTCCAGGGTAGATGGCAAATAAGCTAGTTTCCCAAAATGTTGGAGTTTTCCTTTAACACTGGTGACCGCGCGGATATGCACGTCGACTTCTCAAGTACATTCGGGGCTTTAGGATGTACTGTGTGTGTGTGTGTGTGTGTGTGTGTGTGTGTGTGTGTGTGTGTGTGTGTGTGTGTGTGTGTGTGTGTGTGTGTGTGTGTGTGTGTGTGTGTGTGTGTGTGTGTGTGTGTGTGTGTGTGTGTGTGTGCACTTTGAAGGACACCAGACAACTTGAAATAAGGCTAGGCCACTGGGTCCTGAGGCAGAAAATATGACACTTCGAACAAAAAGAATTTAACAGAGCATGAAGGTGAGAGCAAGAGAGAGAGAGAGAGAGAGAGAGAGAGAGAGAGAGAGAGAGAGAGAGAGAGAGAGAGAGTCTCTGACACACAAACACACACCACACAATGTGTCATACAGGGTCTCCCCACCAACTGAGACAGCATGAAGCTATCTGGGTTACAACACACTGAGGGCAATGAAAATGGGACAGGACACAATCTCACACACACACACACACACACACACACACACACACACACACACACACACACACACACACACACACACACACACACACCTACACACACACACACACACACACACACACACACACACACACACACACACACACACACACACACACACACACACACACACACACACACACACACACACACACACACACACACCTACACACACACACATACATACATACATACATACATACATACACACATACATACACACATACATACATACATGCATGCACGCACGCACGCACACATGCACACGCACACACATACTCACACACACACACAAACACATACTACATACACACACATACATACACACACGCACACACACGCACATTAGGCTTGGGCAATATGACAGTGGCACGTGGTCGTGATAATGGTCCTCACATGTGCCCGATAACACAATGATATTCAATTATGCAATGCCTCTTGTGAATCTAGCACTATAGTCAGTCACTCTCTTTCCTTTTCTCTCTTGCTTTCTCTATTCTTCACAGCATTGTATTAGCCTATCAAACTAAATGTTCCATTATGCCTACGTTCCAGGGGTGTAAAGTACTTGAGTAATTGTACTTTGTTACAATACTTAAGTACTGTTTTTGGCGATTTGTACTTTACTCAAGTATTATTAGGTTTGTATACTTGTACTTTTACTCAATTACATTTCAGAGAAAAAAAACATACTCTTTACTCCTTACATTTAAAATGCAGACCTACAAAGTACAAAGTACAAATCTCGCAGGTCCAACCATTTTAATTAGTACATTTGTTTCTCTGGCCGAACTGACGTTAACGTTATTAATCCTGCGGCCGCAGTTTATTTAAGAATAGCCAATCAAGTCCCCATCAATGGAAAATGAACCTGCCCATACCCATGCTGATTGGTCCTTGTGCAAGTCTAGAAAGCGGGGATCTTTGATTAAACACCTGCTATCAGAAGAATAGACAGTCAGAGTGACAAGCTACAGGAGATGGCCACAAACGATAGTACGAGTGATGAAGAGGACGAAACGGAACATTTCATTGCCCCAGAATAAAAACAAGTTTTTACTTTAACTTTTTAGTACTTAAGTACATTTAAAAGTAGAAACTTTTTGACTTTTACTCAAGTGTGTTTTTAGCCACCGCCACCGGACCCCAGCTCCCGACTATCAACCAGGTCAGATGGTTTGGCTCTCGTCCCGGGACCTGCCACTCAAGTCTGTTTCCCGTAAACTCAGCCCCCATTTTCTTGGTCCCTATAAGATACTATCCATCATTAACCACTCAGTCGTCAGACTCCAGCTTCCCTCCATCATGCGCATTCACCCCTCGTTTCATGTTTCCCAGCTGAAGCCGGTGGTCTCCAGCCCCCTGTCTCCCCCAGCTCCGGAGCCTCCCCCTCTGCTGGTCATCGACGACCACCCGGCCTACCTCGTCCGGCAGCTGCTGGACGTGCGTCGCCGCGGCCGCGCTTCCAGTACCTGGTCGATTGGGAGGGCTACGGCCCGGAGGAGCGAAGCTGGATATCCCGCGGGATGGTTCTGGACCCTGACCTCGTCCGGGACTTCCATCAGGCCAACCCTGACAAGCTTGGAGGGCCGCCAGGAGGTGCCCGTAGAGGGGGGGGTCCTGTCATAATCACAGCAAGAGCCTTCTTCACTCCTCCTCATCCTCCCTCCACATTCTCCACACACCTTCTTCACTCCTCCTCATCCTCTCCCACACTCACAACGGAAGCCTCACTTCCTTATATGGGCAGCATCCGTTCCCCGGGTTCACATGCTGCGAGCTCTTCACTCAAGACAGCTGTCACTCATCCCCTCATCAACCAGATGGTACTTCAGCTGGCAGATCCTGTTCCATCTTCGTGGGAGTGTTAAACTACCTTCCTAGGTACGAAGACTGAACCTAAGCCTTGCGAACTACTTGTTGATATTCCTTGATCTAACCTTTGTTCTCCATGTGCCCAGGACCTCCGCTCCAGTATACCTGCTCCTACCTGGCCATCCCGTGCTGGTGCTGCACAAGGAGTGCACCTGTACTAACCCCAAGAACATTCCTATACCTGTCTGTCGCACATTCCAATTGTCAAACTGTCTGCTTGGGGAAACTATATTAAAACACCCTAAAACGCTCCATTCTCTCTCCTCCGGTGTTCTGCTATTGGGCTCCGCCAAATCCCTTCCTCACACATACTTTCCCTTAAGTATAATTTCTGGGTACTTTTTACACGCCTGAGTACATTCTGACCCTGTACGTCGCCCCGCGTAGCCTCACTTAGTGGAGAGAACGTTGGAAAGATGTCTTTAAAGGTGCTATAGATAATATTTTGTATGTACAGTAATAATACATGTTTAATAATACTCCTGTCATAATCACGGCAAGAGCCTTCTTCACTCCTCCTCATCCTCCCTCCACATTCACCACACACCTTCTTCACTCCTCCTCATCCTCTTCCACATTCACAACGGAAGCCTCACATCCTTATATGGGCAGCACCCCTTCACCCCCTGTCAAGCTCCTCACTCAACACGGCTGCACATCATCTCCTGATTCACACGCTGCCAGGCACCTCACTCCACACAGCCCTGATCAGCAAGGCACTACATCTACCGGCGGATTCTGACCAGACCTCGCCGTGGTGTTATTCTAGTTACCTAGGACCCCAGCTCCAGTGAACCTTCCAGCCTGGACACCTCCTGCTGCACCAAGAGTGGCCCTGCTCTCTCGTGACACAGACCTGTGTCTTCTGCCCACAGCTGCACTGGAGTGCACCTGTCCTCATTCCCCCCAAGAACATTCTAACCCTGTCTGTTGCACATTCCTGATGTCAAACTTGTCTGCTTGGGGAACAATATTAAAATACCCTAAAACGCTCCATTCTCTCTTCTCCTGTGTTCAGCGATTGGGCTCCACCTAAAACCCATTCTCACAAAACCCAGAGCTTTTACATTTACATTTACATATTGTCATTTAGCTGATGCTTTTGTCCAAAGCGTGTGTGTGTGTAAAAAATATATATATATATATATATATATTTATTACATTTTTTTTGTTTGCACTACCTATCTTTGTGAAAGTGGCTTCTCAGCTCTGGTCCATCTGAAGACAAAGCGGAGGAACAGATTGGACATTGAGCATGACCTCAGAGTTGCTTTGTCTACCATCACCCCAGACTTTAACACATTCCCGCCCGACCACGTATATATATACGTGTTTCGAATCCACCGGTTGAGGACCAACCACGGACATGTCCGTGGCAAGGTTGTTTTGGCTTTTATTCCATTGTAATAACCTACTCGATGTCACCGAGCGGCACTGCAGATCTACCCTCCTCTTCGAATTCTGGAAAATGCATTACCGGCCAGATCCTCTTAGGGGCGCTGTCCCGATAATGCAGTGTGCCCTGTGGCAGAACGGTGCATTATTTTTTTTTACTTTCAATGTAGTTTCCAGTAGCTGAATTCTGGATGTGTAGCCTGTAGCTTGGAATACCTTTTGGGACGCGGATTTCACTATGCAGTAACGGAATATATCATCAGCCAATGGATATATCGATCTACCAGATGGTGATCGATAACTGGGAAATGCTCTGGGGGATCCATCAAGTAAATTACACGTTGATCAGGCATTGTTTTGATCCATCCACCCGATCAATGAATGAGGCTAATGAGGCTAACGCGGTTATTGGTAATCAATAATCAGAAATGACGTCCCCCGCCCCCCCCCCCCTTCATGCATTCGTGGTGGACCATCATACCGATCATATGCAGTTTGAGTTTTAACTATAGCTTCTGTATATCCAAAATGCCATTGGATTTAACGTTATTAGCTATTAGCCCTGTATCTCGCCTTCCAGGTAATATCCCAGCCGAAATCCCTTATAACGGTTATATTCAAGACGCTATAAAATGAGAACGTATTGCTGAAAAAACTATTTCTTTAAGCCATTTTGAAGGGACGGTTTATGGTCTCAATTGACAATGAGAATGGACAGATAGCAATACTATAAAGTATAGATTTAGCTCTACAAACAGCCCCACGGACTATGCAAGTCTGTTATGATATGCTGGCCATCTACAGTGATTTTAGATGCATCCAAATGGCCCCGAAAGTGTTAAGACTCTTGTCAGGAGCAAACAACATCCCCAGTTATCCCTTTAGTTCCCTGGGATGTTAAGCTAAGAAGTCTGCTAAGAAGGATATATTATTTATTATTATTATTTTATTTCATTGTGTTTTTAGCCCTTAGTTGCACTTTTGTTGCAACCCCAGTTATCCCATTAATTCCCCCAAACTTACTGTAGGTCTGTTATGTTAAGCTAAGAAGTCTGCTAAGAAGCATAATTATTTATTATTATTATTATTATTATTATTATTATTATTGTTATGGTTTGTAACCGACCCCAATCGCACAACACAAGACAGGTATGAGAGTAAGCCAAAACAGGGCAAATATTTATTATAGAACAAAAAGCGGCACAGTCCCTTTAAGGGAAAACACAAAAACACTAGAGTCAAGGAAATATGGAAAATGCGGCACTGTGCCTTTAAGAGGCGAACAGGCTAAGGGACTAAGGCTAAAGGACAGGGCCAGGGCTAAAAGTCAAGGACCAGGGGCACTGGAGAGGGGGACAGGGACAGAGGCCCGGAGAGGCGGGCTGGAGACAGGGACAGAGAACAGGGTAAGGCCTTGGACAGGGCGAGGGCCAGAGCTGCTTACAGGGATGAGGACAGGGTTCCGACGGCGGAGGCCTGGCACGGGGACAGGGGCCCGACGGCGGAGGCCTGGCACGGGAACAGGGGCCCGACGGCGGAGGCCTGGCACGGGGACACTCCTCCTCCTCTTCGGATGCTGCAGACGGGCAGCGCAGAACAAAGGGGGTCCCAGGGGACCGGGATGGGAACACGCCATCCTCCCGTGGAATACTAGGGAGCGACGACGAGCCTGGGTCCAAGGGGAACGGGATGGGCACACGCCGTCCTCCCGTGGAATACTAGGGAGCGACGACGAGCCTGGGTCCAAGGGGAACGGGATGGGCACACGCCGTCCTCCCGTGGAATACTAGGGAGCGACGACGAGCCTCACCCCAGGAATGAGGATTACGAAGAGACGCCTTCCTCCCGTGGAATCGGGAGCGATGACGAGCCGCCTTGACGTCTGGAGTGGGAACACTGGAAAACCTCCCGTAGAGAATTAGAGAGCGAAGACGGTGTCCCACTCCAGGCAAACGGCGACAGGTGGTGACGGCTGGGCCGTCGTCTCACGCCGGAGACGCGGCAGGTGATGGTGACGTACAGAATGGTAACGTCCAGAACTCCATGAACAATGAACACAGATACAGAGTCCAGAACACAGAGTCCAGAACACAGAACGAGCCGACAAGGACTGGAGGGGAGTCTGCAACCTATGTACTCTCCCGAGGTGATTGCAAACTCCCAACAGGTGCGTGAAGGTAGAGGATCAAGGATGTCCAAGGGTGGGGGCTGGTGAAGAGTAGAGGAGAGTAAATCATCGCAAGGGTGGGGGCTGTTGAAGAGTAGAGGAGAGTAGACAGGGAAAACAAGGTCCAGGGAACAGGCGAATCCTCACAGTACCTCCCCCTCCACGGGAGCCACCGGGCGACCGAAAAACTACCATGATGGGGCAGAACACTAAGGAAACAGACAGCGGGGCAGGGGACAAGACAAGGCAACAAACAAAAAAAAACTGGGCCATGCTAGCAGGGGAAGCTACACCTAAAATGGGGCCAGCAGAGGGACTGGGTAGCTGCCAGAGCATTGCTATCTACAGGGCCTATGCTAGCTGTACTGCTACATTAGCATAGAGGCTGCGCTAGCTGCCGGAGCTAGGCTAGCAGACAGGGCTGGACTAGCAAAGGAGAACAAGCTAGCTGGAAGGACAGTCCCAGCTGTGGGAAAACTGACCTTGCTAGCTGAAGGGGCAGTCCTAGCAGTGGGGAGACTGACCTTGCTAGCTGAAGGGGCAGTCCTAGCAGCGGGGAGACTGACCTTGCTAGCTGAAGGGGCAGTCCTAGCAGTGGGGAGACTGACCTTGCTAGCTGAAGGGGCAGTCCTAGCAGTGGGGAGACTGACCTTGCTAGCTGAAGGGGCAGTCCTAGCAGCGGGGAGACTGACCTTGCTAGCTGAAGGGGCAGTCCTAGCAGTGGGGAACAGGGTAGCTAACAGGGGAGCTAACGAGGCTAACAGGGGAGCTAACAGGGAAGCTAACGAGGCTACCAGGGGAGCTAACAGGGGAGTCAACAGGGGAACTAACAGGGGAACTAACAGGGGAACTAACAGGGGAACTAGAAAGGGCAAACTCACATACACTGTCTGTGCTGGCTGGGGTCGTCGACTGGTCGGGTCGTACTGTTATGGTTTGTAACCGACCCCAATCGCACAACACAAGACAGGTATGAGAGTAAGCCAAAACAGGGCAAATATTTATTATAGAACAAAAAGCGGCGCAGTCCCTTTAAGGGAAAACACAAAAACACTAGAGTCAAGGAAATATGGAAAATGCGGCACTGTGCCTTTAAGAGGCGAACAGGCTAAGGGACTAAGGCTGAAGGACAGGGCCAGGGCTAAAAGTCAAGGACCAGGACCAGGGGCACTGGAGAGGGGGACAGGGACAGAGGCCCGGAGAGGCGGGCTGGAGACAGGGACAGAGAACAGGGTAAGGCCTTGGACAGGGCGAGGGCCAGAGCTGCTTACAGGGATGAGGACAGGGTTCCGACGGCGGAGGCCTGGCACGGGGACAGGGGCCCGACGGCGGAGGCCTGGCACGGGAACAGGGGCCCGACGGCGGAGGCCTGGCACAGGGACACTCCTCCTCCTCTTCGGATGCTGCAGACGGGCAGCACAGAACAAAGGGGGTCCCAGGGGACCGGGATGGGAACACGCCATCCTCCCGTGGAATACTAGGGAGCGACGACGAGCCTGGGTTTAAGGGGAACGGGATGGGCACACGCCGTCCTCCCGTGGAATACTAGGGAGCGACGACGAGCCTGGGTCCAAGGGGAACGGGATGGGCACACGCCGTCCTCCCGTGGAATACTAGGGAGCGACGACGAGCCTCACCCCAGGAACGAGGATCACGAAGAGACGCCTTCCTCCCGTGGAATCGGGAGCGATGACGAGCCGCCTTGACGTCTGGAGTGGGAACACTGGAAAACCTCCCGTAGAGAATTAGAGAGCGAAGACGGTGTCCCACTCCAGGCAAACGGCGACAGGTGGTGACGGCTGGGCCGTCGTCTCACGCCGGAGACGCGGCAGGTGATGGTGACGTACAGAATGGTAACGTCCAGAACTCCATGAACAATGAACACAGATACAGAGTCCAGAACACAGAGTCCAGAACACAGAACGACCCGACAAGGACTGGAGGGGAGTCTGCAACCTATGTACTCTCCCGAGGTGATTGCAAACTCCCAACAGGTGCGTGAAGGTAGAGGATCAAGGATGTCCAAGGGTGGGGGCTGGTGAAGAGTAGAGGAGAGTAAATCATCGCAAGGGTGGGGGCTGGTGAAGAGTAGAGGAGAGTAGACAGGGAAAACAAGGTCCAGGGAACAGGCGAATCCTCACAATTATTTTATTTCATTGGGTTTTTAGCCCTAGTTGCACTTTTGTTGCAACCCCAGTTATCCCATTAGTTCCCCCAAATGTAGGTCTGTTATGTTAAGCTAAGAAATCTGCTAAGAAGCATTATATTATTTATTATTATTTTATTTCATTGGGTTTTTAGCAATAGTTGCACTTTTGTTGCACTTTTTTGTGTTTATTTCATGTTTTGAAAGATTGCGTATTACTGCAATTTTTTTTTTACATAAATCATAGTTGTAACTGAGGGGTACAATTCCCTGACTGTATTACTAGATATGATACTTACTACCACTACCTTTGTACTTAATATTCGGCCACCCAGTACACGGCATAAATATATTATCATGAACACTCTCACGTAGATGAAACGGATCCAACACAAATGTACGAATTAGAAACAGGTCTTTATTTCCTACACAGCGATGGTGTGTAGAATAAGCACTTAATCACTTAATTACATTTATGAATTGAAATAGTATGCACTTTTATGGCAAGGAGTATTCGTCGGTATATCAATAGATAATGTCCAATCTCTGAAGGCGCAGGTGGTAAATATACGACCTGGAATAGTTAAGGAATAACAGCAATGATACTTTAATGATTATAGGCTGGATACACTAGAGGGGGTTAATCCGGTCGCTTGTAAGCCGACAGGAGTAGGAGGGGGGGGGGGGGTAGAATCCAGCTGCCTCGTCCGGCCAAGGGTATCCCAGGTGAACCCACTGTAGTGCCGTTCAATGCGCCGGCGATCCTTGGACCACAGATGAAAGCAGGTGGACTCTTTGTGGGCCGGCTCTCTCCGGTCCACGGGGGAGAGATGTGGCGAGACCTCGTCTTGCAGAGCGTCTCCTCACCTTGCGTCCTCTCCAGGGGGGGGGGTTCCAACACACGGTAGTGTCGGGGGTCTTTATCCATAGAATAATCAAAGTATCCAAAGCATAATCCGTGCCTGGGAAGGCGGGCTGTCGTCGGTAGAATAATCCGGTATACAGGTCCACTCGCTCGTCGGCTCTGGGGCTCCTCGGGTGCAGCTTCACATAGGGTCAACCACCCTGGGTAAGCAGCCAGTTCTCTGCCCGAAACAATGGTGTACTGACTACGGTAGTATTCTCACCGCACGAAGCACTATATATTAACAGACTATTATTAGCTTAATAGACTACGTCCAACTCGACGATATAGTGCCAAATATGACTATTCAAATATTAATATACACGATGTCTCAATACCGATGGTAGGCCGAACTTGGCCTTACTCCCACACGTGGCATCGCGGGGAGGCTTTACGTCTGTGACTCTATTGGAGGGTAAGAAACTGGACTGAAAAGAAAATCCTACTTTAGTAGCGCAGTATATATACGCACTATGAACAAATAGTCCCATTCCCTAGTCCCTACGCGGAACTAGGACTTGTTCGTACATGTCGAGCGGTACGTTTGAACTGGGTCTGAGGGGTATGGCAGCCTGGCACCAAGGTCTCGACCAATAGTAGAATGGAGACTATTATGGGATGTTCAGTAGGCTAGAATGGATATTCAATGCATATTGTACAAGGAATATACAAGGGATATCAGGGAATATTAGAGAATATACAAATACAATTAAATATATATATATAAATAAATATATATATTCGGTTTAATCTGGCCCTTCACAACAGCCACCCCCTGAATAGGTCCCAGACCTAATCAGTTAAACGGAGACAGATTAATCGCGTTGTCTATTTACACATAAGGGTTTGCTGTAGGGGTCCGTCAACTTCACAAAGTCATAGGGTTGTAGGGTCATGGTCATCATCGATTGTGTCTGGGAGTCGAGGCAGTCCTATGAGCCTTGCCACGGGACGGGTGTAAGTGCGACCCTGGACGAGCACTTCAGCTGCTCGGACCTTGCCGTCGGCACCGGTGATCACTTTGCTTACGCGGCCGGCCGGCCACATAGCTCTGGGCAGTGATTGATCAATAATCATGACGACTGTTCCTTCTGTCAAATTGTCTCTCTCCTTTACCCACTTCTGGCGGGTCTGTAGAGACGGTAGGTAGTGCAGTAGGAAACTGTTCCAAAACTTGTCGGCTAATACTTGGCTGTACCTCCACATTCGTCGGCCGTTCGCTTCTTCAGGCCGGTACATTGTCTGGGGTAATGTGGGATCTAGCCGCCCCATCAGGAGTGTGTTGGGGGTAACTGGGTCGATATCCGCCACATCACTGGAGACATATCCGAGGGGCTTCGAGTTAAGTACTCCCTCAATCTCCGTGAGGACTGTCATTAGGACTTCTTCCGCCACAGTCTGGGCCCCAAGTACTGCGTACAGGGCTGTCTTTATGGAGCGCACTTCTCGTTCCCAAGTGCCACCGAAGTGGGGTGCGTTTGGGGGGTTGAATTGGAAATCAACCTGTGCTGGAGCGAGGTGGGTCTTAAGTTCTGGGCCCATAGCTTGGAAGCTCTCTCTCAGCTCTCTTTCGCCGCCTTTAAAGTTTGTCCCATGATCGGACAATAGGGTAGACGGTCTTCCTTTCCGTGATATGAATCTACGGAAGGCCATAAGGAATGAGTCTGTGCTCATGGTCGGGAGAAGCTCGATGTGTATCGCTCTGGTGGTCATGCATTTGAATACAATACCCCACCGCTTCTCGGTTCCTCTTCCTTTCTTTATGTGCAGCGGGCCAAAGCAGTCCATACCCGTTGAGTGGAATGGCTTGTCACCGATTCGGAGGCGACATGGAGGAAGGTCAGCCATCCTTGGTATGCTGGGCTGCGCGCGCCACTTGCGGCAGTCTAGACATGTTCGTTGGAAGCGTCGTACCGCCTCTCTTCCTTGTAGGATCCAGTAACGACGTCTGATTTCCGCGAAGACTCTTTCTGCTCCTGCGTGATGTACATCCTCATCGTATTTCTTTATAATCAGCTCTGTGACCTTGTGTCGGCTGTTCAATACGATCGGGTATTTAATGTCATCCGGTAGATTGGGGGCTCTGCGTAGGCGACCACCCACTCTGATGAGGGTGTGAGCGTCGCTCTCGGGGGCCAGGTGAATTAATCTGCTGTCGGATGGGACGGGCTTTCCTCCCTGTAGACAGGCCAATTCATCGGGGAACGAGTCTCTCTGGGCTCGCTGCAGTAGAAGCAATTCTGCTTCCTCGTAGTTAGCTGCTGACATATCAGCGGGGGACTTGCACTCCGGGTGGTACCGCAGGAATGTTCTTTGTTGTGCACTCTCTATGGACGTGCAATCGTTTATGTTAGGGTCGGTGGAGGCTACGGTGCTCAATCCACAGAACACAGACTTCTTAATTTCCACCTCCTCTGGACTTGCTTCCCTCGGGATAGGCATGGGCCACTGTCCTTCCGGGAGTCTTAGGAATGCGGGGCCGTCACTGTAGACATTGCGACGGGTGAGGTCATCCAGGGGCATCCCCCGGGTGATGACGTCAGCTGGGTTCTGTTTTGTATCAACGTAGCGCCACTCTGTTTCTCCGGTTAACTCTTCGGTTAAGTCTTGAATCTCGGTGACTCTGACTCCCACGAAGACTTTGTACTTGCATGAGTCCGATTTGATCCAGGCGAGTACCGTCGTGGAATCTGACCACAGGATTGTTCTAGACACCGGTATGGTGAGCTCACGTTGGATGAGCGTGGCTAGGTGCGCTCCGGCTAGGGCTGCGCAGAGCTCTAGACGTGGGATAGATTGTTGCTTGCGTGGGGCTATTCTCGAGCGGGCGAGGACAAATGCTGTGTAGATCTCTTCGTCCGCTGCTGGGTCCTCTGCTACATGTTTCTGTAGTGCAAATGTCGCACAGCAGGGGCTGCACGTCGTTCCGAAGGGGAGGACTTCCCATTGGTAGATGGCTGGGTGCTCATCTCCTGGCTTCTCTCTCCATAGGAACCGTAACAGGGGCTTGTCCGCCTCTACTAATCTCACCTGCAGGAACATTCCTTTAATGTCCCCGCTGATGGCCACCTTTTCCTGGCGGAAGCGGAGTAGAACGCCGAGTAGGGAGGGGCCGAGTGTGGGACCGGGCAGTAACTCTTTATTCAGATTTTGGGATCCGATCTGGTAGCTGCAGTTAAATACTATGCGGTCTTTACCGTTGTGATGGACCTTGTGGTGGGGCACGTACCACGATTCAGTGGTCTGGTCAGCCTCTTTAATGTCCATCTTTGTGACGTGTCCCGCTGTGATGAGCTTCTCAATCTCAGCGCGGTATACACTCTCTTGGGCGGGGTTCTTGGCTAAGCGCCGCTCCGTGTTCAGCAGGTACCGTTCTATGGCGTCTGTCTTGGCGTGGAAAGTAGGCATTCCTTCTCGCCGCAGGAGTGGCGTGGCGTATCTCAACACGCCGTTGACCGGGACTCTCTTGGTCCCTGTCTCGAGGAGGTGAATGGCGTAAATGTCATCTTTAGAGCGAATGTCTTTTTTTCCATTCTTAAAGGGCATTTGTTCCAAGCTCCATAGCCGCTCTACGTGTTGCAGGAGTGCGGTTTCTCCCTCTGTGACTCGGGAGTGGAGACATCTAGTGGCTGTACTTCGGTTGAGAGATTTGGCGAGCGGGCCTTGGAGAGTCCATCCCAAACGGGTCTCGACTGCTGCAGGACAGCCTCGGGGTCCGGTATGAACCCGGTCTATCGGGACAATGAGGTCTGCATGGTCGGAGCCTATCAACAGGGTCGGCATAGCATTGTCTATGAGCGGGATCGGTAACTTGCGCAGATGTGCATATTTCTCCATCAGCTTGGCGACGGGGTATGTGTACCGCGACAGTCCTATTTCTTGGCTGGTGAAAGCGTCTGCAATCTGGTACCGTCGCTCAGGCTGGCCGCTTGCTGCGATAGAGAATGAGACATTCTCGCCCTTTATCGTCTTCAAATCTCGTCTTATTGTCCGAATTGTCATTTGGGTTTCGCTTCCCCGCAGCCCTAGCTGGGCCGCAGCGGAGGCGAGCAGCAGGGTCTTCTCTGACCCGTCATCGAGGACGGCGTAAGTGTCCAGGACTTTATTCTGGTAGCTTAGTGTCACACGCACTACTTTTAGGAGTACTCGGGCTCCACTGCTGCTGGCGGGATCGATGTACATGACGCTCGCTTTGCGGCTGGATGGTGCAGGTGAAGGGCGCCGTCTGTTACTGTCGTGAAGTATGTCCAGATGGGCTCCATCGCACTTGGTGCACCTTTTCTTTAAGCGGCATTCGGCTGCCATGTGTGAGCGCGCACAGCGAAAACAGCGCTTGTTGGACTTTATCCATTGACCTGCTTCCTCCGCGTTCAGCTTGGGGAAGGAGTCACATTGCGCTAGCCAGTGTTCTTTCTCACAGTAGGGGCACACTATCTTCCACTTCTCCGTTCTGGAGGGGGTACTGTGGCTCCTGCTGCTCGGTACTGACTCCGATTGGTGCATCACAGTCACCGATCTTCTTCCATCATTTAGTCGTCTGGTTCCTTCTCTGGAGCCAGGGGTGCTCCGTCCGAATGTATCTAGCCGTAGGCTGCTGACTTCTCTCGCCAGGAAGTCTGCTAGATCGAGGAGGTTCGGTTCGGGGCCATTCGGGTCTCTGTGGTCCCTCTGCCGCCTAAAGCGCTCCTGACGAGCGGGCGGCAGCTTCTCCAGGATCCTTTCCACATTTGAGTTGGCGTAAAGTTCATACTTCCCCTTCTCTCTTTGCGCTCCCAACATCCCTACCAGGGACTGCACTCTGATGGACAGGTCGTCCAGTGCTCGATTGTCTATTGCTGGGGGTAAGCGGTCGATGTGTCGGATCTCCTGGATCACGTAATCCCATATGCGCCCATACCTCTGGTCCAATGCTACCAGCGCTGCTGTGTATGGGGTGGTGGAAGTCGCGTAGGCGAGCGCTATATTATGTGCGCGGGGCACCTTTAAGTGCTGCAGTAGGATGGCGTATTTGTGGCGTTCATCCAATACATCCACCAACATGGTCTCCAGACACATGCGGAGTTCTGTATACTGGGCCCGGTTCTCTTGGGTGAAGTCGGGTACCATAGGCGTGCCAATGTATGACGCTGACTGTGGATACATCGGCGAGCGTTGGGGGAGAGGCCTCCTAGGCGAGTCTCCTCCCGCTCCTTGGTATGGGCTGGTACCGGCAGTGTACCATGGCCCGCTTGTCCAGGTGCTGTTCCTCGGTGCGGGTCGTGCGTCGTGCTCACCCGTGTATAGAGTCGGGGGTCTGTAGCGCAGCTCCGCGGGAGTATAGCCTGGGCTGTACCGGACCTCCTGGTCCGGTAGAGTACTGTGCTGTCTTCGGGCGTGGTTCTCCTCCTCTTCCTCTTCGTCTTCAGTTAGGTCATCCAGTGCTTGTAGTCTCTGGTTTAGCCTCTCCACAGGATATGCTGCTCCTTCCCGGTTGCTAGGTCTCGCTTGGACCGGTGGGGGGAGGTGGTCTGTGGGGGGTATAGACCTCGTCTGTTGGTCAAGTTCAGGGTTGTTTACTCGGCTAGGGGATGCCGCCCTGGAGGTGTGTCTAGACGAGTTCCTGGAGCCTCTGGCGGAGGGAGAGGGTGTTGTCCGTCTGATCAGCTGTTCTATTAGTTGCGCTTGCTGTCTGTCGCGCCCCGCGTCCCGCAGAGCACCAGCAGCCGCTCGCCGGCTGTCCGCTCGGTCTCGGGCCACACTCTCCCCCATCCGAATGCGTCCCACCTCCAGGCGTATGTGCTCTTCTTCGCTCCGTTGCTGTAGCTGCAATCGATCGCGTTCACCCTGGAGTCTATCGCGTTCAGTAGAGGCTTTCAGGCTGACGAGGAATGCCTGCTGTAGGGTCCTCTCTGCCTCGCTGGGAGAAGGCGGTTGTATAGGGGAGCCTTCCCTCGGGGTACTCCTTGCGGAGCCTTGGAGCTCTATCTCCACGGTGCTCTCCCCGTCTTCTTCCGTGCCGAGTTCTCTCTCGGTAGCGTTGTATTCCTCCCGGGACTCATCGGGGACTACTTCTTCAGTACTGGCGGGGTGTGAAGTCATGTCTGGTTCCCACTGGTCCCCACCGTGAACTTGGTCAGTTACATTAGAGCCCGTAGGGGCCTCTATGGTCGGGGTAGTCTGGGCGTTGGGGTTAGACATACTTTTACTTTCTAGTTTTACCGCGTTTACTGTTAGTAGAAGACTAGGTTGTTGACTGACAGCGTAAGCCTCTAAGTACTGAGGGAGCCGTCGTTCGCGCTGCGGGCGTTGGTTAGGAGGATCGTTTCGTGGAGTGTTCATCATAGGCCATTTCAATATTAATAACACTATATTAATATTACACTAATTACCATCCGGCTCGAAGGACCAATTGTAACTGAGGGGTACAATTCCCTGACTGTATTACTAGATATGATACTTACTACCACTACCTTTGTACTTAATATTCGGCCACCCAGTACACGGCATAAATATATTATCATGAACACTCTCACGTAGATGAAACGGATCCAACACAAATGTACGAATTAGAAACAGGTCTTTATTTCCTACACAGCGATGGTGTGTAGAATAAGCACTTAATCACTTAATTACATTTATGAATTGAAATAGTATGCACTTTTATGGCAAGGAGTATTCGTCGGTATATCAATAGATAATGTCCAATCTCTGAAGGCGCAGGTGGTAAATATACGACCTGGAATAGTTAAGGAATAACAGCAATGATACTTTAATGATTATAGGCTGGATACACTAGAGGGGGTTAATCCGGTCGCTTGTAAGCCGACAGGAGTAGGAGGGGGGGGGGGGGTAGAATCCAGCTGCCTCGTCCGGCCAAGGGTATCCCAGGTGAACCCACTGTAGTGCCGTTCAATGCGCCGGCGATCCTTGGACCACAGATGAAAGCAGGTGGACTCTTTGTGGGCCGGCTCTCTCCGGTCCACGGGGGAGAGATGTGGAGAGACCTCGTCTTGCAGAGCGTCTCCTCACCTTGCGTCCTCTCCAGGGGGGGGGGTTCCAACACACGGTAGTGTCGGGGGTCTTTATCCATAGAATAATCAAAGTATCCAAAGCATAATCCGTGCCTGGGAAGGCGGGCTGTCGTCGGTAGAATAATCCGGTATACAGGTCCACTCGCTCGTCGGCTCTGGGGCTCCTCGGGTGCAGCTTCACATAGGGTCAACCACCCTGGGTAAGCAGCCAGTTCTCTGCCCGAAACGATGGTGTACTGACTACGGTAGTATTCTCACCGCACGAAGCACTATATATTAACAGACTATTATTAGCTTAATAGACTACGTCCAACTCGACG
>NW_028170650.1:0-5000 GCF_963971535.1 Notolepis coatsorum | reverse complement strand
CCTGTCTCCTGTCTTTGGTCTCCTGTCTCCTGTCTCCTGTCTCCTGTCTCCTGTCTCCTGTCTCCTGTCTCTTGTCTCTTGTCTCTTGTCTCTTGTCTCCTGTCTCCTGTCTCCTGTCTCCTGTCTCTTGTCTCTTGTCTCTTGTCTCTTGTCTCTTGTCTCTTGTCTCCTGTCTCTTGTCTCTTGTCTCCTGTCTCCTGTCTCCTGTCTCTTGTCTCTTGTCTCCTGTCTCCTGTCTCCTGTCTCCTGTCTCCTGTCTCCTGTCTCTTGTCTCTTGTCTCTTGTCTCTTGTCTCTTGTCTCTTGTCTCTTGTCTCTTGTCTCTTGTCTCCTGTCTCCTGTCTCCTGTCTCTTGTCTCCTGTCTCCTGTCTTCTGTCTCTTGTCTC
This sequence comes from Notolepis coatsorum, assembly GCF_963971535.1. Classification (NCBI taxonomy): domain Eukaryota; kingdom Metazoa; phylum Chordata; class Actinopteri; order Aulopiformes; family Paralepididae; genus Notolepis; species Notolepis coatsorum. Next base: position 4,614 of record NW_028170650.1, on the reverse strand, counting down.
CTGTCTCCTGTCTCCTGTCTCTTGTCTCCTGTCTCCTGTCTCCTGTCTCTTGTCTCTTGTCTCTTGTCTCTTGTCTCCTGTCTCCTGTCTCTTGTCTCCTGTCTCCTGTATCTTGTCTCCTGTCTCCTGTCTCTTGTCTCCTGTCTCCTGTCTCTTGTCTCCTGTCTCCTGTCTCTTGTCTCCTGTCTTTGTGCTCCTGTCTTTGGTCTCCTGTCTCCTGTCTCCTGTCTCCTGTCTCTTGTCTCTTGTCTCTTGTCTCCTGTCTCCTGTCTCCTGTCTCCTGTCTCTTGTCTCTTGTCTCTTGTCTCTTGTCTCCTGTCTCCTGTCTCCTGTCTCTTGTCTCTTGTCTCTTGTCTCTTGTCTCTGTGCTCTTGTCTCCTGTCTCCTGTCTCCTGTCTCCTGTCTCCTGTCTCCTGTCTCCTGTCTCCTGTCTCTTGTCTCCTGTCTCTTGTCTCTTGTCTCTTGTCTCCTGTCTCTTGTCTCCTGTCTCTTGTCTCTTGTCTCTGTGCTCTTGTCTCTTGTCTCCTGTCTCCTGTCTCTTGTCTCCTGTCTCCTGTCTCCTGTATCTTGTCTCCTGTCTCCTGTCTCTTGTCTCCTGTCTCCTGTCTCTTGTCTCCTGTCTCCTGTCTCTTGTCTCCTGTCTTTGTGCTCCTGTCTTTGGTCTCCTGTCTCCTGTCTCCTGTCTCCTGTCTCTTGTCTCTTGTCTCTGTGCTCTTGTCTCCTGTCTCTTGTCTCCTGTCTCCGTGCTCCTGTCTCTTGTCTCCTGTCTCCTGTCTCCGTGCTCCTGTCCTCAGCCTGTTCTCGCCCCTCAGCCTCTGCTTCCAAGCCCCTCGTCTGGGAACTCCTTAGCTCCACGCCTGGCCCCCCCTTCCGCCTGGCCCCCCCTTCCGCCTGGCCCCTTGCTCTAGTCCTGGAACCATTTCCTCTTGGCTCCCCTCGCCCCCAGCTGACCCCAGCCTGGACTTCTCCTCTCCCCCAGCTGGCACCATTTAATAATGCTTCTTGCCACTGCACAAATGGCCTTCTGTATTTGTATTTGATTTGTATGTTTTTTGTTTAATGCCCTTGTTTTTATGTTGAAACTTGTTGTGTGCCGTGTTGGTCAGGACTCCCTGGAAGAAGAGAGCTTGTATCTCAATGGGACATTCCTGGATAAATAAAGGATAAATAAAATTTGATTAAATAAATAATACACCCAACACTGGGCTTTCTCGTTAACACATTGGGTGCCGGGCATTGTGCCCATCATTATACCCAGTCTGCCAGCGATGTGAGCCTATGGAGATGTTTACCTTCTTTGCAGGGCTATAACTTTTTAAATATTATAGCTATATCTGCATTACTATGGCCCATTCAACATCGATTATCTATCGTTCCGGATGTGGGAACGTTATATTTTTTCATTCATACATTGTTGTGTTAACACTTTGGGTGCCGGGAGCCGTCTTTAGACGTCTTTGCTGGCCATGCTAAAGTTGCCGGGGGACGCTGTACGTCGTCTTTATATCAATATTTCAAAAATCTGCGATCGGATTCATAATGTCCCTCCGCTGGCCTGAGATCCACCAGCAGGACCCACTGAGCTCTCTGGCGGTTCAGGAGCGCCATCTGGTGGCCGATCGGCGCAAGCGCTTAACAGGAAGCGCACTAGAGGTTTTGCTAGACGTCCGTATTGCTTCCGGCCACTCGGTACATGTCCCGTGACTCTAGCTCGTCACTCTACATAGCGATCGATTGCCAATAACTCGATAAACAACATGATTTGGACGTATATACCATTATACAAGCTGGAGATGGACCGGGTAATAATATATCCCATAATGATAAAATTTCTACTCGACGATGATCGCCCAACGGCGCGCGGCGACTGGGGTGAGTTTCAGCGTGTAACGTTACCGTCTTCGATAATAACTGATATTATCAACATTTGACCCACATTAGATGATTGGTATAACGCTGCCCACGGAATTATAAACGCCCCCTCGCCCATCCGGTCAACATCAGATGACGTGTAGTAACTTCTAGAAGTACGTCTAGTTGGAATTTTTTATATCGCGCTGATTGCCATCAAACTGTATTTCATCATCAATATAATGCATTTGGGGCTATATATCACGTTCTGGAGAAAGCTGCAGAAAGAGATGAAAACATACTTATACATTAGACCATACTTTACTATGAATATGTGAATGAAAAAGTTTAACGTTGCTACACAATGAACAATACATATAGGACTTTGAATGGGCCCTAATAATGGCAATGTAGCAATAGAATTTAAAAAGTTATAGCCCTGCAAAGAAGGGGACTTTCTCCATAGACAAATAGCGCTGGCAATCTATGGTATATCATTAATTTAACCTTAGGCAACCAAAGTGTTAATACGGTCTAGAATATAAGTATGTTTTTAAGCTGGACAAGAGGCAGGGGAACTATGTGAGAATGCTATTCATCGACTACAGCTCGGCATTCAATACCATAGTCCCCTCCATACTCATAGCCAAGCTCAGGGACCTGGGCTTGGGCTATGACCTCTGCCAGTGGGTCTTGGACTTCCTGACTGGCAGACCCCAGGTGGTGAGAGCAGGCAACTGCACCTCCTCATCCATCACCCTCAACATAGGGGCCCCCCAGGGCTGTGTTCTGAGTCCCCTCCTCTACTCCCTGTACACACACGACTGTGTGGCTCAGCGGAGTAGCAATACAATCGTCAAATTTGCTGACGACACAGTGGTGGTGGGCCTGATCTCTGCCAACGACGAGAGGGCCTACCTGGAAGAGGTCAAGGTCCTGGCGGGATGGTGCCAGGAAAACAGCCTCTCCCTGAACGTCAGCAAAACAAAGGAGATGATTGTGGACTTCAGGAGGTCGGGGGTCAAGGACTACAGCCCCCTCAGCATCGACGGGGCACCGGTTGAGAGAGTCAACAGCTTCAAGTACCTCGGAGCCCACATATCCGAGGACTTGAAATGGACCATACACATTAACAGTGTGGTGAAGAAGGCACGACAACGCCTCTACTTCCTCAGGCGCCTAAGGAAGTTCCAAGTCAGCCAGAAGATCCTTAAGAACTTCTACTCATGTACAATAGAGAGCATCTTGACCGGCAACATCACCTCCTGGTTTGGGAATAGCACTGCAAAAGACCAAAGCAGACTACAAAGAGTGACACGTTCAGCCGAACGCACAATCGGAGGGGGGCTCCCCACCCTCCAGAACATTTACTACAAGCGTTGCAAGGGGAAGGCTAAGAGAATTATTAAGGACTCGAGCCACCCGAACAACTGCCTCTTTGAACTGCTGCCGTCAGGCAAGCGATACAGGAGTCTCAAGGCGAGCACAGAAAGACTCAGAAGTAGCTTCTATCCCCAGGCCATCAGGCTGCTAAACGAACAATGAATGAACACTACACAACAACAACCACCAAACACACATAGCACACACATCCACACGCACACACTCACTTTAAACAAACACACTGTAGCACCCACTACACACACTTTATAGCACACACCCACTTTAAACAAACACACTGTAGCACCCACTCCCCACACTTTATATTTATGGATGAAGGATTGCACTACAACTCGTACACCTTACTGTAAATTGTACCAAAAATTGTACCTCATCCCATTTCTGCTTTGCACTAGATAGTACTGTACATTAGTACACTGCATAGTTGTGTATTGTATATTATATGGTAACTCAGAACATTGTACATATGTCTATACCGAACAACTGTGACCTCATTTTCTTCTTCTAAATTCATGCTATATTATGTTATTATGTTATTTGATACTATCTTGTTTAGCACAGTCTCTGGAGCGTAACAGTAAGAAGCATTTTGTATGAAAGTATTCTGTACTTCTGTATGACAACTATTAAAGAACTTGAACTTGAACTTGAACTTGAGCTTTTCTGCTGTAATTCCAAAAACGCTAGTTATAGGCCCTGACACATAATGATAGATTATCGATTGGCGTTTCTTTCCTATACACGCTATATTAAAAGATTAAAATGTATATGATCGGTATACATTATGCTTCATCATGCGTGAAGGAAAGGGGGGGGGGGGTCGTTTATAATTCCTTGATCGTCAGTAACGGCTTTATTTAGTATGGGTTGATATATTGATCAGACTGATTGCACAAAGAGATGGATAATCGGGCTGAAAATAACGTTAGTGTCCTCTTACCGTTCGCCGATGAGACTGGAGGAGAAATATCCCAATTATTTGACGTCGATCTCCTAGATCCATTTCCGGTTTGTATGGCGCAATAAACACCGAAATCATATCGATTATTGCGTTTCAAAAGCGATCCAAATGCACTCGAGTGTTTGTCTGGACCCACGTAACAAGATATTACTGCCGGAGGAATTTCCTAGATGCACCGATCGCCACTTCCGGTTTAGCATGAGTGTAACTCGCCCGACCATCCACCAGGCAGCGGTATTAAGGCGTTGCAATCTCAAACAGGGTGCCACTGCAGTCCGGAGGGAGGCTGGATGAATTATGAATGCCATGGCGAACATTTTTTAATATTGATCCCAAAAAACGATGTACGCCGTTGTTGGCGTTCAACGCATGGCGGGCAATAACGACTTACGCCGTTTATG
>NW_028170651.1:35000-38754 GCF_963971535.1 Notolepis coatsorum | reverse complement strand
GTGTCTATGTGTGTGTGTGTGTCTATGTGTGTGTGTGTGTCGTGGGTGTGTGTGTCTATGTGTGTGTGTGTGGTGTTGTCTATGTGTTATGTGTGTGTGTGTCTTGTCTATTGTTGTGTGTGAGTGTGGTGTGTTGTAATGTAATCTCCCTACTTGCTACACAGCGGCATTTTTTGCACAAACGGATTGCGTTGAATAAACCACACAGAGAGTGCGACGCGTGTCCTTTGTGTGGCCCACGTCTGTAAGGCGTGTGTGTGAGTGAGTGAGTGTGTGTGTGTGTGTGTGTGTGTGTGTGTGTGTGTGTGTGTGTGTGTGTGTGTGTGTGTGCGTGTGGTGTGTGTGTGTGTGTGTGTGTGTGTGTGTGTGTGTGTGTGTGTGTGTGTGCGTGGTGTGTGTGTGTGGTGTTTCGTGCGTGTGCATATGTTCTCAACAAATGAATGTCCGCGGCCAACAATGAATGTGCTCTCGGAGCCACGGGTACATTTAGCTAATAAAGGGAGAATAATAAAAGGGGGGCTAGTCAGATTAGATTCTACCCCTTTGTCCCCTCTGCCTCCCTGTACGCACCCCCCCCCCCCCCCCCCCCCCCTCGCGGGTGGTCAGTGCTGTTTGGGGAGGGGGGACCGGGGGGGGGGGGGGGGGGGGGTTAGACCCCCCAATTAATTTAGAGGACGGGAGTTATGGTAATGAACAGAGGGGGGTTCCTATTTACCTCAGGGACATTTTGCCCTTCCTCCTGCCTCCCCCCTCCTCCCCCCTTCCTCCTGCCCTCCCCCCTCCTCCCCCTCCGCTGTCTTATTGAGGGAACAGCGTTTGAGTGAAAGACATAATATCATGCAGAGGGAACTGTAGGAGACAGAAGAAACATGACAACAATGGAGGAGAGAGGGAGGAGGGAGGGGGAGGAGGGAGGGGAGGAGGAGGGGGAGGGAGGATGAGGGAGGGGCTAGCTAGGCGGGCTCGGGATCCGGCCCTTTTTAATAAATCCGAGGTGCTCTGCCCAGCGCTTCAATCTCCTCTACTACTCAACTACCCCCTCTAGTCACATCACACACACACACACACGCACGCACACGGATACGCACACACACGCACGCGCACACGCACGCACACACACGCACGCACGCACACACACGCACGCACGCACGCACACACACACACGCGCACGCACACGCACGCACACGGACACGCACGCTGCACACACACGCGCACGCACGCACACACACACGCACGCGCACGCACGCACACACACACACACGCACACGCACGCACATACACATGTGCACGCACACAAACAAAGACATATAGTGCAGCACTTACTCTCACTCTCACTCATTTGCACCACATGCTGCTGTTGTTAAAGTCCAGAATCCGGGCCTTTTAAATGTGTTCTTTCTTCCCAGTGGCTCTGCTGCTCTGGTCTGGTTCTCTCTGCTCTGCTGCTCTGGTCTGGTCTCTCTGCTCTGCTGCTCTGGTCTGGTCTCTCTGACACGCTGCTCTGGTCTGGTCTCTCTGCTCTGCTGCTCTGGTCTGGTCTCTCTGCTCTGCTGCTCTGGGTCTGGTCTCTCTGCTCTGCTGCTCTGGTCTGGTCTCTCTGCTCTGCTGCTCTGGTCTGGTCTCTCTGCTCTGCTGCTCTGGTCTGGTCTCTCTGCTGCTCTGGTCTGGTCTCTCTGCTCGCTGCTCTGGTCTGGTCTCTCTGACACGCTGCTCTGGTCTGGTCTCTCTGACACACTGCTCTGGTCTGGTCTCTCTGCTGCTCTGGTCTGGTCTCTCTGCCACGCTGCTCTGGTCTGGTCTCTCTGCTCTGCTGCTCTGGTCTGGTCTCTCTGACACGCTCTGCTGGTCTGGTCTCTCTGCTGCTCTGGTCTGGTCTCTCTGACACGCTGCTCCGGTCTGGTCTCTCTGCTCTGCTGCTCTGGTCTGGTCTCTCTGACACGCTGCTCTGGTCTGGTCTCTCTGCTCTGCTGCGGTCTGGTCTCTCTGCTCTGCTGCTCTGGTCTGGTCTCTCTGCTCTGCTGCTCTGGTCTGGTCTCTCTGACACGCTGCTCTGGTCTGGTCTCTCTGCTCTGCTGCTCTGGTCTGGTCTCTCTGCTCTGCTGCTCTGGTCTGTCTCTCTGCTCTGCTGCTCTGGTCTGGTCTCTCTGCTGCTGCTCTGGTCTGGTCTCTCTGACACGCTGCTCCGGTCTGGTCTCTCTGCTCTGCTGCTCTGGTCTGGTCTCTCTGCTCTGCTGCTCTGGTCTGGTCTCTCTGACACGCTGCTCTGGTCTGGTCTCTCTGCTGCTCTGGTCTGCTCTCTGCTCTGCTGCTCTGGTCTGGTCTCTCTCTGCTCTGGTCTGGTCTCTCTGACACGCTGCTCTGGTCTGGTCTCTCTGCTCTGCTGCTCTGGTCTGGTCTCTCTGACACGCTGCTCCGGTCTGGTCTCTCTGCTCTGCTGCTCTGGTCTGGTCTCTCTGCTCTGCTGCTCTGGTCTGGTCTCTCTGACACGCTGCTCTGGTCTGGTCTCTCTGCTGCTCTGGTCTGGTCTCTCTGCTCTGCGGCTCTGGTCTGGTCTCTCTGCTGCTCTGGTCTGGTCTCTCTGACACGCTGCTCTGGTCTGGTCTCTCTGCTCTGCTGCTCTGGTCTGGTCTCTCTGACACGCTGCTCCGGTCTGGTCTCTCTGCTCTGCTGCTCTGGTCTGGTCTCTCTGCTCTGCTGCTCTGGTCTGGTCTCTCTGCTCTGCTGCTCTGGTCTGGTCTCTCTGCTCTGCTGGTCTGTCTCTCTGCTCTGCTGCTCTGGTCTGGTCTCTCTGACACGCTGCTCCGGTCTGGTCTCTCGCTCTGCTGCTCTGGTCTGGTTTAGGGATGGGAATTGATACGATTGTATCGATACGACTCCATTATCGATTCTGCTTATCGATCCGACTCTTTATCGATTCCCTTATCGATTCCTGCTACATTTATAATTCAGTAATTATATTGGAAATGCAACAGAACTAAGCTGGTTAGAATAACAACATGCAACTTGACATTTAATTTTTTTTTTTATTTATCCTCTCTTTCTCCGATTTTCTGTGTTTTCTCCCCATCCCATTTGGTCGTTGTGCCAATTCCCCCCCTCCCCTACCTGTTGTTGTGCGCATGTTCTCCTACTGATCGGTACAAGGGAACCATGAAGTCATCCGCACGCTCCTCCGACACGCACGGCGACAGCCAGTGACTCTTTTTCACCTGGCAGCGAGGACTCTCATTGGTGAAGTGTAACGTGTGGGAGGTCACGCTGCCTTCATCAAGTCCTGCCTCCACTGAGCAAGCGCCCACACCTGACCTGTAGGCATCGCTGTCCACAACGCCAGATTCCCACCCATGACTTGCCCTCCCCCTAACCCAGCCAAATGGGTTAGTATGACGATCGGCCCAAGCCGCAAGCAATGCTGACTCCGGGAGTCGAGACCGCAGCCTCTTGCATTGGTGACGAGCGCAATCTCCGCTACGCCACCTGACCGCCCACAACAACTTGACATTTCTGATAGTCATTTATCATTTATTGTTAAGTCCCCATGTCAGAAAAATACAAAAACTGTAAAAAAATTATTACTATCACTTAAATAAAATAATGTATTTGAGAACTAATTTAATCTATTGAACTGTATAGTTGCATTCAACAGGTCGTTATTGCAAAAGAGAATTAGTTAGCAATAACCTACCTGATAAATAAAGGCCAGCTCAGTGTTCTCTCTCTGTCTCTCTCTGCAATGAGCATGGCTATTTAGCTA
>NW_028170651.1:2500-30000 GCF_963971535.1 Notolepis coatsorum | reverse complement strand
AGTAGTATAGTAGCAGCAGTATAGTAGCAGCAGTATAGTAGCAGCAGTATTATAGTAGTATAGTAGCAGCAGTATAGTAGCAGTATAGTAGCAGCAGTATAGTAGCAGCAGTAGTATAGTAGTATAGTAGCAGCAGTATAGTAGCAGTATAGTAGCAGCAGTATAGTAGCAGCAGTAGTATAGTAGTATAGTAGCAGCAGTATAGTAGCAGCAGTATAGTAGCAGCAGTATTATAGTAGTGTAGTAGCAGCAGTATAGTAGCAGTATAGTAGCAGTATAGTAGCAGCAGTATAGTAGCAGCAGTATTATAGTAGTATAGTAGCAGCAGTATAGTAGCAGTATAGTAGCAGCAGTATAGTAGCAGCAGTATTATAGTAGTATAGTAGCAGCAGTATAGTAGCAGTATAGTAGCAGCAGTATAGTAGCAGCAGTATAGTAGCAGCAGTATAGTAGCAGCAGTATAGTAGCAGCAGTATAGTAGCAGCAGTAGTATAGTAGCAGTATAGTAGCAGCAGTATAGTAGCAGTATAGTAGCAGTATAGTAGCAGCAGTATAGTAGCAGCAGTATAGTAGCAGTATAGTAGCAGTATAGTAGCAGTATAGTAGCAGTATAGTAGCAGCAGTATAGTAGCAGTATAGTAGCAGCAGTATAGTAGTATAGTAGCAGCAGTATAGTAGCAGCAGTATAGTAGCAGCAGTATAGTAGTATAGTAGCAGCAGTATAGTAGCAGCAGTATAGTAGTATAGTAGCAGCAGTATAGTAGCAGCAGTATAGTAGCAGCAGTATAGTAGCAGCAGTATAGTAGTATAGTAGCAGCAGTATAGTAGCAGCAGTATAGTAGCAGCAGTATAGTAGCAGTATAGTAGCAGTATAGTAGCAGCAGTATAGTAGCAGCAGTATAGTAGCAGTATAGTAGCAGTATAGTAGCAGTATAGTAGCAGCAGTATAGTAGCAGTATAGTAGCAGCAGTATAGTAGTATAGTAGCAGCAGTATAGTAGCAGCAGTATAGTAGCAGCAGTATAGTAGCAGCAGTATAGTAGCAGCAGTATAGTAGCAGCAGTATAGCAGCAGTAGTATAGTAGCAGCAGTATAGTAGCAGCAGTATAGCAGCAGTAGTATAGTAGCAGCAGTATAGTAGCAGCAGTATAGTAGCAGCAGTATAGCAGCAGTAGTATAGTAGCAGCAGTATAGCAGCAGTAGTATAGTAGCAGCAGTATAGTAGCAGCAGTATAGCAGCAGCAGTATAGTAGCAGCAGTATAGCAGCAGGATTATAGTAGCAGCAGTATAGTAGCAGCAGTATAGTACCAGCAGTATAGTAGCAGCAGTATAGTAGCAGCAGTATAGTAGCAGCAGTAGTATAGTAGCAGCAGTATAGTAGCAGCAGCAGTATAGTAGCAGCAGTATAGTAGCAGCAGTAGTATAGTAGCAGCAGTATAGTAGCAGCAGTATAGTAGCAGCAGTAGTATAGTAGCAGCAGTATAGTAGCAGCAGTAGTATAGTAGCAGCAGTATAGTAGCAGCAGTATAGTAGCAGCAGTATAGTAGCAGCAGTAGTATAGTAGCAGCAGTATAGTAGCAGCAGTATAGTAGCAGCAGTATAGTAGCAGCAGCAGTATAGTAGCAGCAGTATAGTAGCAGCAGTATAGTAGCAGCAGTAGTATAGTAGCAGCAGTATAGTAGCAGCAGTATAGTAGCAGCAGTATAGTAGCAGCAGTAGTATAGTAGTATAGTAGCAGCAGTAGTATAGTAGTATAGTAGCAGCAGTACTATAGTAGTATAGTAGCAGCAGTATTATAGTAGTATAGTAGCAGCAGTATAGTAGCAGCAGTATAGTAGCAGCAGTATTATAGTAGTATAGTAGCAGCAGTATAGTAGCAGCAGTAGTATAGTAGCAGCAGTAGTATAGTAGCAGCAGTAGTATAGTAGCAGCAGTATAGTAGAATCAGTAGTATAGTAGCAGTAGTATAGTAGCAGCAGTATAGTAGCAGCAGTAGTATAGTAGCAGCAGTAGTATAGTAGCAGCAGTAGTAGTAGCAGCAGCAGTATAGTAGCAGCAGTATAGTAGCAGCAGTATAGTAGCAGCAGTATAGTAGCAGCAGTATAGTAGCAGTAGTATAGTAGCAGCAGTATAGTAGCAGCAGTATAGTAGCAGCAGCAGTATAGTAGCAGCAGTATAAGCAGTATAGTAGCAGCAGTATAGTAGCAGCAGTATAGTAGCAGCAGTATAGTAGCAGTAGTATAGTAGCAGCAGTATAGTAGCAGCAGTATAGTAGCAGCAGTATAGTAGCAGCAGCAGTATAGTAGCAGCAGTATAGTAGCAGCAGTATAAGCAGTATAGTAGCAGCAGTATAGTAGCAGCAGTGTAGTAGCAGCAGTATAGTAGCAGTAGTATAGTAGCAGCAGTATAGCAGCAGCAGCAGTATAGTAGCAGCAGTATAGTAGCAGCAGTAGTATAGTAGCAGCAGTAGTATAGTAGCAGCAGTATAGTAGCAGCAGTATAGTAGCAGCAGCAGTATAGTAGCAGCAGTAGTATAGTAGCAGCAGCAGTATAGTAGCAGCAGTATAGTAGCAGCAGTATAGTAGCAGCAGCAGTATAGTAGCAGCAGTAGTATAGTAGCAGCAGTAGTATAGTAGCAGCAGTAGTATAGTAGCAGCAGCAGTATAGTAGCAGCAGTATAGTAGCAGCAGCAGTATAGTAGCAGCAGTATAGTAGCAGCAGCAGTATAGTAGCAGCAGTATAGTAGCAGCAGCAGTATAGCAGCAGCAGTAGTATAGTAGCAGCAGTATAGTAGCAGCAGCAGTATAGTAGCAGCAGCAGTATAGTATCAGCAGCAGTATAGTAGCAGCAGCAGTATAGTAGCAGCAGTATAGCAGCAGCAGTATAGTAGCATCAGTAGTATAGTAGCAGCAGTATAGTAGCAGCAGTAGTATAGTAGCAGCAGTATAGTAGCAGCAGTAGTATAGTAGCAGCAGCAGTATAGTAGCAGCAGTATAGTAGCAGCAGCAGTATAGTAGCAGCAGTATAGTAGCAGCAGTATAGTAGCAGCAGCAGTATAGTAGCAGCAGTATAGTAGCAGCAGCAGTATAGTAGCAGCAGTATAGTAGCAGCAGCAGTATAGTAGCAGCAGTATAGTAGCAGCAGCAGTATAGTAGCAGCAGTATAGTAGCAGCAGCAGTATAGTAGCAGTATAGTAGCAGTATAGTAGCAGCAGTAGTATAGTAGCAGCAGTAGTATAGCAGCAGCAGTATAGTAGCAGCAGCAGTAGTATAGTAGCAGCAGCAGTATAGTAGCAGCAGTATAGTAGCAGCAGCAGTATAGTAGCAGCAGCAGTATAGTAGCAGCAGTATAGTAGCAGCAGTATAGTAGCAGCAGAAGTATAGTAGCAGCAGTATAGTAGCAGCAGCAGTATAGTAGCAGCAGTATAGTAGCAGCAGCAGTATAGTAGCAGCAGTATAGTAGCAGCAGCAGTATAGTAGCAGCAGTATAGTAGCAGCAGTATAGTAGCAGCAGCAGTATAGTAGCAGCAGTATAGTAGCAGCAGTATAGTAGCAGCATCAGTATAGTAGCAGCAGTATAGTAGCAGCAGCAGTATAGTAGCAGCAGTATAGTAGCAGCAGTATAGTAGCAGCAGCAGTATAGTAGCAGCAGTATAGTAGCAGCAGCAGTATAGTAGCAGCAGTATAGTAGTAGTATAGTAGCAGCAGCAGTAGTATAGTAGCAGCAGTATAGTAGCAGCAGCAGTAGTATAGTAGCAGCAGCAGTATAGTAGCAGCAGTATAGTAGCAGCAGCAGTATAGTAGCAGCAGTATAGTAGCAGCAGTATAGTAGCAGCAGCAGTAGTATAGTAGCAGCAGCAGTATAGTAGCAGCAGTATAGTAGCAGCAGCAGTATAGTAGCAGCAGTATAGTAGCAGCAGCAGTATAGTAGCAGCAGTATAGTAGTAGTATAGTAGCAGCAGCAGTAGTATAGTAGCAGCAGTATAGTAGCAGCAGCAGTAGTATAGTAGCAGCAGTATAGTAGCAGCAGTATAGTAGCAGCAGCAGTATAGTAGCAGCAGTATAGTAGCAGCAGTATAGTAGCAGCAGCAGTATAGTAGCAGTATAGTAGCAGCAGTATAGTAGTAGTATAGTAGCAGCAGCAGTACTATAGTAGCAGCAGTATAGTAGCAGCAGTATAGTAGCAGGAGCAGTATAGTAGCAGCAGCAGTAGTATAGTAGCAGCAGCAGTATAGTAGCAGCAGTATAGTAGCAGCAGCAGTATAGTAGCAGCAGTATAGTAGCATCAGTAGTATAGTAGCAGCAGTATAGTAGCAGCAGTATAGTAGCAGCAGCAGTATAGTAGCAGCAGCAGTATAGTAGCAGCAGTATAGTAGCAGCAGTAGTATAGTAGCAGCAGTATAGTAGCAGCAGTATAGTAGCAGCAGTATAGCAGCAGCAGTATAGTAGCAGCAGTATAGTAGCAGCAGTAGTATAGTAGCAGCAGCAGTATAGTAGCAGCAGTATAGTAGCAGCAGCAGTATAGTAGCAGCAGCAGTATAGTAGCAGCAGTATAGTAGCAGCAGTAGTATAGTAGCAGCAGTAGTATAGTAGCAGCAGTATAGTAGCAGCAGCAGTATAGTAGCAGCAGCAGTATAGTAGCAGCAGTATAGTAGCAGCAGCAGTATAGTAGCAGCAGTATAGTAGCAGCAGTAGTATAGTAGCAGCAGTATAGTAGCAGCAGTATAGTAGCAGCAGCAGTATAGTAGCAGCAGCAGTATAGTAGCAGCAGTATAGTAGCAGCAGCAGTATAGTAACAGCAGTATAGTAGCAGCAGTAGTATAGTAGCAGCAGTATAGTAGCAGCAGTATAGTAGCAGCAGTAGTATAGTAGCAGCAGTATAGTAGCAGCAGTATAGTAGCAGCAGCAGTATAGTAGCAGCAGCAGTATAGTAGCAGCAGTAGTATAGTAGCAGCATCAGTATAGTAGCAGCAGTATAGTAGCAGCAGCAGTATAGTAGCAGCAGTAGTATAGTAGCAGCAGTATAGTAGCAGCAGTATAGTAGCAGCAGCAGTATAGTAGCAGCAGCAGTATAGTAGCAGCAGTATAGTAGCAGCAGCAGTATAGTAGCAGCAGTATAGTAGCAGCAGCAGTATAGTAGCAGCAGTATAGTAGCAGCAGTAGTATAGTAGCAGCAGTATAGTAGCAGCAGTATAGTAGCAGCAGCAGTATAGTAGCAGCAGCAGTAGTATAGTAGCAGCAGTATGCAGCAGCAGTATAGTAGCAGCAGTATAGTAGCAGCAGTAGTATAGTAGCAGCAGTATAGTAGCAGCAGTAGTATAGTAGCAGCAGCAGTATAGTAGCAGCAGTAGTATAGTAGCAGCAGTATAGTAGCAGCAGCAGTATAGTAGCAGCAGTAGTATAGTAGCAGCAGCAGTATAGTAGCAGCAGTAGTATAGTAGCAGTAGCAGTATAGTAGCAGCAGTATAGTAGCAGCAGCAGTATAGTAGCAGCAGCAGTATAGTAGCAGCAGTATAGTAGCAGCAGTATAGTAGCAGCAGTATAGTAGCAGCAGCAGTATAGTAGCAGCAGCAGTATAGTAGCAGCAGTATAGTAGCAGCAGTATAGTAGCAGCAGCAGTATAGTAGCAGCAGCAGTATAGTAGCAGCAGTATAGTAGCAGCAGCAGTATAGTAGCAGCAGCAGTATAGTAGCAGCAGTATAGTAGCAGCATTAGTATAGTACCAGCAGTATAGTAGCAGCAGTATAGTAGCAGCAGCAGTATAGTAGCAGCAGCAGTATAGTAGCATCAGTATAGTAGCAGCAGTAGTATAGTAGCAGCAGTATAGTAGCAGCAGTATAGTAGCAGCAGTATAGCAGCAGCAGTATAGTAGCAGCAGTATAGTAGCAGCAGTAGTATAGTAGCAGCAGCAGTATAGTAGCAGCAGTAGTATAGTAGCAGCAGTATAGTAGCAGCAGTATAGTAGCAGCAGCAGTATAGTAGCAGCAGCAGTATAGTAGCAGCAGTATAGTAGCAGCAGTAGTATAGTAGCAGCAGCAGTATAGTAGCAGCAGTAGTATAGTAGCAGCAGTATAGTAGCAGCAGCAGTAGTATAGTAGCAGCAGTATAGTAGCAGCAGTATAGTAGCAGCAGCAGTATAGTAGCAGCAGCAGTAGTATAGTAGCAGCAGCAGTATAGTAGCAGCAGTATAGCAGCAGCAGTAGTAGTAGTATAGTAGCAGTAGTATAGTAGCAGCAGAAGTAGTATAGTAGCAGCAGTATAGTAGCAGCAGCAGTATAGTAGCAGCAGCAGTAGTATAGTAGCAGCAGCAGTATAGTAGCAGCAGTATAGTAGCAGCAGCAGTATAGTAGCAGCAGCAGTATAGTAGCAGCAGTATAGTAGCAGCAGCAGTATAGTAGCAGCAGTATAGTAGCAGCAGCAGTATAGTAGCAGCAGCAGTATAGTAGCAGCAGTATAGTAGCAGCAGCAGCATAGTAGCAGCAGCAGTATAGTAGCAGCAGTATAGTAGCAGCAGCAGTATAGTAGCAGCAGTATAGTAGCAGCAGCAGTATAGTAGCAGCAGTATAGTAGCAGCAGTAGTATAGTAGCAGCAGCAGTATAGTAGCAGCAGTAGTATAGTAGCAGCAGTATAGTAGCAGCAGCAGTATAGTAGCAGCAGTATAGTAGCAGCAGCAGTATAGTAGCAGCAGTATAGTAGCAGCAGTAGTATAGTAGCAGCAGCAGTATAGTAGCAGCAGTAGTATAGTAGCAGCAGTATAGTAGCAGCAGTAGTAGTATAGTAGCAGCAGTATAGTAGCAGCATCAGTAGTATAGTAGCAGCAGTATAGTAGCAGCAGCAGTATAGTAGCAGCAGCATTAGTATAGTAGCAGCAGCAGTATAGTAGCAGCAGTATAGCAGCAGCAGTAGTAGTATAGTAGCAGTAGTATAGTAGCAGCAGCAGTAGTATAGTAGCAGCAGTATAGTAGCAGCAGTATAGTAGCAGCAGCAGTATAGTAGCAGCAGTATAGTAGCAGCAGCAGTATAGTAGCAGCAGTATAGTAGCAGCAGCAGTATAGTAGCAGCAGTAGTATAGTAGCAGCAGTATAGTAGCAGCAGTAGTATAGTAGCAGCAGTATAGTAGCAGCAGTAGTATAGCAGCAGCAGTAGTATAGTAGCAGCAGCAGTATAGTAGCAGCAGTAGTATAGTAGCAGCAGTAGTATAGCAGCAGCAGTAGTATAGTAGCAGCAGTAGTATAGTAGCAGCAGCAGCAGTAGTATAGTAGCAGCAGTAGTATAGTAGCAGCAGTAGTATAGTAGCAGCAGTATAGTAGCATCAGTAGTATAGTAGCAGCAGTAGTATAGTAGCAGCAGTATAGTAGCAGCAGCAGTATAGTAGCAGCAGTAGTATAGTAGCATCAGTAGTGTTGTGAAGGATCAGATTAAACCGAATATATATATTTATTTATGGATATATATTTAATAGTATTTGTATATCGTTTGATATCCCTTGTATATTCCTTGTACATATACACTGAATATCCCTTTAGTCTACTAACAGCCCATAATAGTTTCATTCTACCATTGGACAAGAACCTGGCGCCAGCAGCCAAGCCCCTTGGTTCAAGTTCAATCGTGCCGACGAACATGTCGTTACAAGCCCGGTTCCGCGTAGGAATACGTCTGGCGAAATACGAATGGTACTATTTGTTCACAGCGCATATATATATGGCGCAAGTAAAGTAGAACTTTCTTTTTAGTCCTTTTAGTCCATTAGTTCTTTACCCTCCAACCTAGTGGCAAGACGTTAAGCCTCACCCACGATACACATGTGGTGCAGTATGGTCAACTTGGCCTCAGAATGGCATTGAGACATCGTGTGGATTAATAGTTGAATTGTCATAGTTTGGCACTATACCGTCGAGTGGGACGTATTTCTATTAAGTTAATAATAGTCTATTATGTATGGTGCATCGTTCGGTAGAGTTATAAAGTGAGCAGTACCCCCATCGTTCCTCGCGTTATCTAGAGTCTTAACCAGGCTGGGCAGACCACGTGTGGTGCTTTCATCCGAGGAGTTCTGGGCCAGGACGAGTGGACCTGCACATTGGATTACTTTACCCGGACGACGGCGAGCCCTACACGGCTTGGATTATCTACTTGCTTTGGGTGCTTTGATTATGCCATGGATAACAGCCAACACTGCTGAGTGTTGGAACTACCCCCCGAGAGGAGTCCAGGTGAGACGGCGCTCTACCCCGAGTGAGGTCGCCTCACGTCTTTTCGTTGTGGACCGGCAGCTACCGTCTACAAGAGGGCCCAGCTGTATTCATCTGTGGACCGAGGTTCTGTGGGCACCGTGTTCAGCACTCTGAATTCTCCCAAGAAATCGTCGGCCAGATGGGATATCGCCAGCGGCTCTCCTAACCCCCCCCCCCCTACTGACTTACAACCAGCGGGACCCCCCTTTAGTGTATCCAGCTATAATCATTTAAGTACCATCGCTATAGTTCCCTAAAGAACCAGGTTGTATACTTGCTCCCTGCGTAACCAGAGATTGGACATTCAATGTTGATTTGCCTACGAATACTCATTTGCCTTACAAGTGCATTCAAATCATAAATGTCATTAAGTGAACGTTGTATATACCCTTTGCTATATAAAATATTCGATTTATACATTTGTGTGGACTTCGTTTCATGGTGGGAAAGTGTTCATCATATCTATATCATGTACTGTGTGGCCAGTAGTTAAAGTACATAAAGCAGGTAGTGGTTTAATGATACCATACTTATCAATACAGTCAGGGAATTGTACCCCTCAGTTACAATTGGTCCTTCGAGCCGGAGGGTAACTAGTGTAATATTAATATAGTGTTATTAATATTGAAATGGCCTATGATGAACACTCCACGAAACGGTCCTCCTAACGTAGAACGCCCGCGGCGCAGACGACAGACACTTCAGTACTTAGAGGATTACGCTGTCAGTCAACTACCTAGCCTTCGACAAACGGTAAACGCGGTAAAAGTAGAAAGTAAAATTATGTCTGACCTTAACGACCAGGTTACCCCGACCACAGAGGCCCTAGTGGGTTCTAATGTAACTGACCAAGCTCACGGTGGGGACCAGGAGGGAGCTGACATGCCTTTACCCCCCGCCAATACCGAAGAAGTAGTCCCCGACCAGCCCCGGGAGGAAGACAACCCTACAGAGAGAGAACTCTGCACGGAAGAAGAGGAGGAGAGCGCCGAGGAAATAGAGCTCCAGGACTCCCCAACGAGTACAGCCAGGAGCGGCTCACCTCTACAACCGTCTTCCCCCAGCGAAGCGGAGAGGATGCTATCACAGGCGTTCCTCGCCAGCCTGACAGCCTCTACCGAACGCGATCGACTTCAGGGTGAACGCGATCGACTTCAGGGTGAACGCGATCGACTCCAGACACAGCAACGGAGCGAGGAAGAGCGCATACGCCTGGAGATGAGACGCCTTCAGACGGAAGAGAATATGGCAAGAGACCGGGCCGACACCCAGCGCGCCGCTGCCGGTGCCCAAAGAGAAGCAGATGTCACCAAGCGCGAAGCCGAGCGCGACAGACTACAAGCCGAGCGCGACAGACTACAAGCGCAGTTAATGGAGCAGCTGATCCTCAAGGCAACACCCTCTCCCTCCGCCAGGGGTTCAAGGAACTCGTCGAGACAACAGTCAAGGGCAGCGTCTCCTAACCGAGCAAGCGACCCTGAACTTGACCAACAGACCAAGCCTATACCCCCCGCAGACCCCCTTCCCAGACCGGTCCAAGCGAGACCCAGCTACAAGGAAGGAGCGGCATACACTGCGGAGAAGCTAAATAAACGACTACAGGATCTAGAGGACCTGATAGAAGAAGAAGAGGGAGAGGAGGAGAACCAAGCCCGACGACAGCACAGTACTCCACCGGACCAGGAGGTCCAGTACAGCCCAGGCTATACCCCCGCGGCGCTGCGCTACAGACCCCCGACTCTATTCACGGGTGAGCATGACGCACGACCAGCCCCGAGGAATAGCACCTGGACCAGCGGGCCATGGTACCCTGCCGGTACCAGCCCACAGAGAGGCGCAAGAGGAGACTCGCCTAGGAGGTCTCTCCCCCAACGCTCGCCGATGTATCAGCCATCCACGGCGTCATACATTGCCACGCCGACGTTTCCAGACTTCACCTATGAGAATCGAGCACAGTACACGGAGCTCCGGATGTGCTTAGAGACAATGATGGTGGATGTCGCTGATGAACGCCACAAGTATGCAATATTACTGAAGCACCTGAAAGTACCGCGAGCGCACAATATAGAGCTAGCCTATGCCACCTCTACGACCCCATACACCGCGGCTCTAGCAGCGCTGGACCAGAGATATGGACGTATATGGGATTACGTAATCCAAGAGATAAGGCATATTGACCGCCTACCCCCAGCAACAGACAATCGCTCATTAGACGACCTGTCTATAAAAGTGCAGTCCCTGGTAGGGATGCTGGCTGGTAGGGATGCTGGGAGCGCAACGGGAAAAGGGTATGCACGAGCTATACGCCAACTCTAACGTTGAGAGGATTTTAGAGAAGCTGCCACCCGCCAGACAAGAGCGCTTCAGGCGGCAGAGAGACCACCGTGATCCTAACGGTCCCGAACCATCCCTCCTCGATCTAGCCGACTTCCTGGCGAGAGAAGTCAGCAGCTTACGACTGGATACGTTCGTGCGGAGCACACCAAGCTCCAGAGAGGGACCCAGGAGAATAAACGATGGAAGAAGATCGGTGACTGTCATGCACCAATCAGAATCAGTACCGAGCAGTAAGAACCACAGTACCCCCTCGAGAAAAGAGAAGTGGAAGATGGTGTGCCCGTACTGCGAGAAGGAACACTGGCTGTCACAATGTGACCTGTTCACAAAGATGAATGCGGAAGAAGTGAGTCAATGGATAAAGTCCAACAGGCGCTGTTACCGATGTGCGCGCAGTCACATGGCAGCCGAATGCCGCCTAAAGAAGAGGTGCAGTCGGTGTGACGGAGCCCATCTAGATGTACTACACGACAGTAACAGAAGAAAGCCTGCACCTGCACCATCGAGCAGCACCAAGGCAAGTGTCATGTACATTGACCCCGCCAGCAGCAGCGGCGCCCAAGTGCTCTTAAAGGTAGTCCGTGTAACATTGAGCTACCAAGATAAAGTCATGGACACTTACGCCGTCCTTGATGACGGGTCAGAGAAGACCCTTCTGCTCGCGTCCGCTGCGGCCCAGCTGGGACTGCGGGGGAGCGAGAACCAAATGACGATTCGGACAATAAGAAGAGATTTAAAGACGATAAAGGGCGAGAATGTCTCCTTCACTATCGCAGCAAGCGGGCAGCCAGAGCGACGGTATAGGATTACAAATGCTTTCACCAGCCAAGAAATAGGACTATCGCAGTACACCTACCCCATCGCCAAGCTGATGGATAAATATGTGCACCTGCGTCAACTACCTATCCCGCTCATAGACGGCGCCACCCCGACCCTGCTGATAGGCTCCGACCATGCAGACCTCATAGTCCCGATAGACCGGGTCCATTCAGGACCCCGAGGCTGTCCTGCAGCAGTCGAGACCCGCCTAGGATGGACACTACAAGGCCCCCTCGCTAAATCTCTCAACCGAACAGCAGCCACTAGCTGCCTCCACTCCAGAGTGACAGAAGAAGACACCACACTCCTGCAGCATGTCGAGAAGAAAATTGACTGGCGACGTCGTGCGCTGCTCCGCGCCTCCCTGATTAAAATACGGCTTTGATCTCCGGCAGCGGGCCAGCAGCGACCCCCCAGTATTGCGCAACCTCAACCCAGAGGTCGCAGAGGACCCAGCAGCAGATGAAGAGGTCCGACACAGTGTGAAGAACAGTTTCTACGTGGACAACTGTTTACAAAGCGTTTCGACTCAAGAAGAAGCCGAGGCTCTCCTACTCAAGCTACGCGCCTCCCTGATCAAAGGCGGCTTTGATCTCAGGCAGTGGGCCAGCAGCGACCCGCACGTATTGCGCAGCCTCTCCCCCGCGGACAAGGCTGCCAGCAGCGAGACCTGGATGGCGACAATCCCAGGAGAAGCCCAAGAAATGACACTAGGACTAGTCTGGCGCTTCAAAACAGACTCGCTCCACTATAGACACAAACCCCTGACCACGGAGCAGGGAAGGTCGACGGCGATACCGACCACCAGACGGAGTGTGTACAGAACACTCGCTAGACAATATGAGCCGTTGGGATGTATTCTACCTTACACCACCAGGGCAAAGATGATTGTACGAGCACTATGGGACAAGGACCAGGGCTGGGACGACCCAATACCCGCACACCTTGCCTCCACATGGAGAGAGTGGGAGACGGAGCTCCGCTCACTCCCAGGCGTCAATATACACCGCAGCTACTTCCCACCCACAGTGAGGCCAGAGACATGCAAGATGGATCTACACGTCTTCAGTGACGCCTCCGAAGTAGCCTATGGATCGGTGGCCTACTTGCGTGCCCAAGAGAAGGGAGGAGAGATACACACTGCTTTCATCCTGGCTCGCTCAAGAATAGCCCCACGGAAGCAACAATCTATCCCGCGTCTAGAGCTCTGCGCAGCCCTAGCAGGAGCGCATCTAGCCACGTTAATCCAACGTGAACTCACCATTCCGGTGCACAGAACAATCTTGTGGTCAGATTCCACGACAGTACTCACATGGATCAAGTCTGATTCATGCAGATACAAGGTCTTCGTGGGAGTCAGAGTCACCGAGATTCAAGAGTTAACAGAAGCAGCGAGCTGGCGGTATGTGGACACCAAACACAACCCAGCTGACGTCATCACCCGGGGAATGTCCCTAGATGACCTCACCCGTCGCAACATCTACAGTGACGGACCAGAATTCCTCAAGCTCCCGGAAGAAGAGTGGCCTACGCCCACCCCACGGGAAGCGAGTAAAGAGGAGGCTGAGAACAAGAAACCTATGTTCTGTGGACTGAGCACAGTCGCCTCCACAGACCCCAACATAGATGATTGCATTACCCTACAGAGTGCGCAGCTAAAGACATTCCTGTGGCACCACCGAGAGATTCAGTCCACTGCCGACATTTCAGCAGCTGACTACGAAGAAGCAGAACTTCTTCTACTACAACGAGCCCAGAGAGACTCGTTCCCCGATGAGCTAGACTGTCTACAGGGAGGAAAGCCCGTCCCGTCAGACAGCAGACTGCTCCACCTGGCACCCGAGAGTGACGCTCATAATCTCATCAGAGTGGGTGGTCGTCTGCGGAGAGCCCCCGATCTACCGGATGACGTTAAGTACCCGATAGTCTTGAACAGCCGACACAAGGTCACAGAGCTGATCATAAAGAAATACGACGAGGATGTACACCACGCAGGAGCAGAGAGAGTCTTCGCGGAGATCAGACGTCGCTATTGGATACTTCAAGGAAGAGAAGCAGTGCGACGCTTCCAGCGAACCTGTCTAGACTGCCGAATGTGGCGCGCGCAGCCCAGCATACCCCGGATGGCTGACCTACCTCCCTGTCGCCTCCGACTCGGCGACAAGCCATTCCACTCCACAGGCATGGACTGTTTTGGCCCGTTGTATATAAAGAAAGGAAGAGGAACCGAGAAGCGGTGGGGTATTGTATTCAAATGCATGACCACCAGAGCGATACATATCGAACTCCTTCCGACCATGAGCACAGACTCATTCCTTATGGCCTTCCGAAGATTTACATCACGGAAAGGAAAACCGTCTACATTGTTGTCTGATCACGGGACAAACTTCAAAGGCGGAGAAAGAGAGCTGAGAGAGAGCTTCCAAGCTATGGGCCCAGAACTTAAGACCCACCTCGCTCCATCCCAGATTGACTTCCAGTTTAATCCCCCGAACGCACCCCACTTCGGTGGAACCTGGGAACGAGAAGTACGTTCTATAAAGACAGCCCTGTACGCCGTGCTTGGGGCCCAGACTGTAGTGGAAGAAGTCCTAATGACAGTCCTCACGGAGATCGAGGGAGTATTGAACTCCAAGCCCCTCGGCTACGTCTCCAGTGATGTAGCAGATGTCGACCCAGTCACCCCCAACACACTCTTGATGGGGCGGCTGGACCCAGCGCTACCCCAGACAATGTACAGGCCTGAAGAAGCGAACGGCCGAAGAATGTGGAGGTACAGTCAAGTACTAGCTGACAAGTTTTGGAACAGCTTTCTACTCCACTACCTACCGTCTCTACAGACCCGCCAGAAGTGGGTAAAAGAGAGAGACAATTTGACAGAAGGAACAGTCGTCATGATTATCGACCAGTCACTACCCAGAGCTATGTGGCCGGCTGGCCCCGTAAGCAAAGTGATCACCGGTGCCGATGGCAAGGTCCGAGCAGCTGAGGTGCTCGTCCAAGGGCGAACTTACACACGACCCGTGGCGAGGCTAATAGAACTGCCCAGACTCCCAGACACTATCGATGACGACCATGACCCCACGACTTTGTGAGTTGACTGACCCTTACAGTGGACCTTGAGTGGTAGACAGTGCGGTTAATCTGTCTCTGCTTAGCTAATTAGGTGGGACTAATTAGGGGGCGGCTGTTGTGAAGGATCAGATTAAACCGAATATATATATTTATTTATGGATATATATTTAATAGTATTTGTATATCGTTTGATATCCCTTGTATATTCCTTGTACATATACACTGAATATCCCTTTAGTCTACTAACAGCCCATAATAGTTTCATTCTACCATTGGACAAGAACCTGGCGCCAGCAGCCAAGCCCCTTGGTTCAAGTTCAATCGTGCCGACGAACATGTCGTTACAAGCCCGGTTCCGCGTAGGAATACGTCTGGCGAAATACGAATGGTACTATTTGTTCACAGCGCATATATATATGGCGCAAGTAAAGTAGAACTTTCTTTTTTGTCCTTTTAGTCCATTAGTTCTTTACCCTCCAACCTAGTGGCAAGACGTTAAGCCTCACCCACGATACACGTGTGGTGCAGTATGGTCAACTTGGCCTCAGAATGGCATTGAGACATCGTGTGGATTAATAGTTGAATTGTCATAGTTTGGCACTATACCGTCGAGTGGGACGTATTTCTATTAAGTTAATAATAGTCTATTATGTATGGTGCATCGTTCGGTAGAGTTATAAAGTGAGCAGTACCCCCATCGTTCCTCGCGTTATCTAGAGTCTTAACCAGGCTGGGCAGACCACGTGTGGTGCTTTCATCCGAGGAGTTCTGGGCCAGGACGAGTGGACCTGCACATTGGATTACTTTACCCGGACGACGGCGAGCCCTACACGGCTTGGATTATCTACTTGCTTTGGGTGCTTTGATTATGCCATGGATAACAGCCAACACTGCTGAGTGTTGGAACTACCCCCCGAGAGGAGTCCAGGTGAGACGGCGCTCTACCCCGAGTGAGGTCGCCTCACGTCTCTTCGTTGTGGACCGGCAGCTACCGTCTACAAGAGGGCCCAGCTGTATTCATCTGTGGACCGAGGTTCTGTGGGCACCGTGTTCAGCACTCTGAATTCTCCCAAGAAATCGTCGGCCAGATGGGATATCGCCAGCGGCTCTCCTAACCCCCCCCCCCCTACTGACTTACAACCAGCGGGACCCCCCTTTAGTGTATCCAGCTATAATCATTTAAGTACCATCGCTATAGTTCCCTAAAGAACCAGGTTGTATACTTGCTCCCTGCGTAACCAGAGATTGGACATTCAATGTTGATTTGCCTACGAATACTCATTTGCCTTACAAGTGCATTCAAATCATAAATGTCATTAAGTGAACGTTGTATATACCCTTTGCTATATAAAATATTCGATTTATACATTTGTGTGGACTTCGTTTCATGGTGGGAAAGTGTTCATCATATCTATATCATGTACTGTGTGGCCAGTAGTTAAAGTACATAAAGCAGGTAGTGGTTTAATGATACCATACTTATCAATACAGTCAGGGAATTGTACCCCTCAGTTACAAGTAGTATAGTAGCAGCAGCAGTAGTATAGTAGCAGCAGTAGTATAGTAGCAGCAGTAGTATAGTAGCAGCAGTAGTATAGTAGCAGCAGTAGTATAGCAGCAGCAGTAGTATAGTAGCAGCAGTAGTATAGTAGCAGCAGCAGCAGTAGTATAGTAGCAGCAGTAGTATAGAAGCAGCAGTAGTATAGTAGCAGCAGTATAGTAGCATCAGTAGTATAGTAGCAGCAGTAGTATAGTAGAAGCAGTAGTATAGTAGCAGTAGTATAGTAGCAGCAGCAGTATAGTAGCAGCAGCAGTATAGTAGCAGCAGTAGTATAGTAGCAGCAGTAGTATAGTAGCAGCAGTATAGTAGCAGCAGCAGTATAGTAGCAGCAGTAGTATAGTAGCAGCAGTATAGTAGCAGCAGTATAGTAGCAGCAGTATAGTAGCAGCAGTATTATAGTAGTATAGTAGCAGCAGTAGTATAGTAGTATAGCAGCAGCAGTATAGTAGCAGCAGTATTATAGTAGTATAGTAGCAGCAGTATAGTAGCAGTATGGTAGCAGTATAGTAGCAGTATAGTAGCAGCAGTATAGTAGCAGTATAGTAGCAGTATAGTAGCAGCAGTATAGTAGCAGCAGTATAGTAGCAGTATAGTAGCAGTATAGTAGCAGTATAGTAGCAGCAGTATAGTAGCAGTATAGTAGCAGCAGTATAGTAGCAGCAGTAGTATAGTAGCAGCAGTAGTATAGTAGCAGCAGTATAGTAGCATCAGTAGTATAGTAGCAGCAGTAGTATAGTAGCATCAGTAGTATAGTAGCAGCAGTATAGTAGCAGCAGCAGTATAGTAGCAGCAGTAGTATAGTAGCAGCAGTAGTATAGTAGCAGCAGTAGTATAGTAGCAGCAGTAGTATAGTAGCAGCAGTATAGTAGCAGCAGTATAGTAGCAGCAGTAGTATAGTAGCAGCAGTAGTATAGTAGCAGCAGTAGTATAGTAGCAGCAGTAGTATAGTAGCAGCAGTATAGTAGCAGCAGTATAGTAGCAGCAGTAGTATAGTAGCAGCAGTATAGTAGCATCAGTAGTATAGTAGCATCAGTAGTATAGTAGCAGCAGTAGTATAGTAGCAGCAGTATAGTAGCAGCAGCAGTATAGTAGCAGCAGTAGTATAGTAGCAGCAGTAGTATAGTAGCAGCAGTAGTATAGTAGCAGCAGTATAGTAGCAGCAGTATAGTAGCAGCAGTAGTATAGTAGCAGCAGTATAGTAGCATCAGTAGTATAGTAGCATCAGTAGTATAGTAGCAGCAGTAGTATAGTAGCAGCAGTATAGTAGCAGCAGCAGTATAGTAGCATCAGTAGTATAGTAGCAGCAGTAGTATAGTAGCAGCAGTAGTATAGTAGCAGCAGTATAGTAGCAGCAGTATAGTAGCAGCAGTAGTATAGTAGCAGCAGTATAGTAGCATCAGTAGTATAGTAGCAGCAGCAGTATAGTAGCAGCAGTAGTATAGTAGCAGTAGTATAGTAGCAGCAGTAGTATAGTAGCAGCAGTAGTATAGTAGCAGCAGTACTATAGTAGCAGCAGTAGTATAGTAGCAGCAGTAGCAGCAGTAGTATAGTAGCAGCAGCAGTATAGTAGCATCAGTAGTATAGTAGCAGCAGTATCATCAGTAGTATAGTAGCAGCAGTAGTATAGTAGCAGCAGTAGTATAGTAGCAGCAGCAGTATAGTAGCAGCAGTAGTATAGTAGCAGCAGTAGTATAGTAGCAGCAGTAGTATAGTAGCAGCAGTAGTATAGTAGCAGCAGTAGTATAGTAGCAACAGCAGTATAGTAGCAGCAGTAGTATAGTAGCAGCAGCAGTATAGTAGCAGCAGCAGTATAGTAGCAGCAGTAGTATAGTAGCAGTAGTAGTATAGTAGCAGCAGTATAGCAACAGCAGTATGGTAGCATCAGTAGTATAGTAGCAGCAGTAGTATAGTAGCAGCAGCAGTATAGTAGCAGCAGTAGTATAGTAGCAGCAGTATAGCAGTAGCAGCAGTAGTATAGTAGCAGCAGTAGTATAGTAGCAGCAGTAGTATAGTAGCAGCAGTAGTATAGTAGCAGCAGCAGTATAGTAGCAGCAGTATAGCAGTAGCAGCAGTAGTATAGTAGCAGCAGCAGTATAGTAGCAGCAGTAGTATAGTAGCAGCAGTAGTATAGTAGCAGCAGTAGTATAGTAGCAACAGCAGTATAGTAGCAGCAGTAGTATAGTAGCAGCAGCAGTATAGTAGCAGCAGCAGTATAGTAGCAGTAGTAGTATAGTAGCAGCAGTAGTATAGTAGCAGCAGTAGTATAGTAGCAGCAGTAGTATAGTAGCAGTATAGTAGCAGCAGTAGTATAGTAGCAGCAGTATAGTAGCAGCAGTAGTATAGCAACAGCAGTATAGTAGCAGCAGTAGTATAGTAGCAGCAGCAGTATAGTAGCAGCAGTAGTATAGTAGCAGCAGTAGTATAGTAGCAGCAGCAGTATAGTAGCATCAGTAGTATAGTAGCAGCAGTAGTATAGTAGCAGCAGTAGTATAGTAGCAGCAGCAGTATAGTAGCAGCAGTAGTATAGTAGCAGCAGTATAGCAGTAGCAGCAGTAGTATAGTAGCAGCAGTAGTATAGTAGCAGCAGTAGTATAGTAGCAGCAGTAGTATAGTAGCAGCAGCAGTATAGTAGCAGCAGTATAGCAGTAGCAGCAGTAGTATAGTAGCAGCAGCAGTATAGTAGCAGCAGTAGTATAGTAGCAGCAGTAGTATAGTAGCAGCAGTAGTATAGTAGCAACATCAGTATAGTAGCAGCAGTAGTATAGTAGCAGCAGCAGTATAGTAGCAGCAGCAGTATAGTAGCAGTAGTAGTATAGTAGCAGCAGTAGTATAGTAGCAGTAGTAGTATAGTAGCAGCAGTAGTATAGTAGCAGCAGTAGTATAGTAGCAGCAGTATAGTAGCAGCAGTAGTATAGTAGCAGCAGCAGTATAGCAACAGCAGTATAGTAGCAGCAGTAGTATAGTAGCAGCAGTATAGTAGCAGCAGTAGTATAGCAACAGCAGTATAGTAGCAGCAGTAGTATAGTAGCAGCAGCAGTATAGTAGCAGTAGTAGTATAGTAGCAGCAGCAGTATAGTAGCAGTAGTAGTATAGTAGCAGCAGTAGTATAGTAGCAGCAGTAGTATAGTAGCAGCAGTATAGTAGCAGCAGTAGTATAGTAGCAGCAGCAGTATAGCAACAGCAGTATAGTAGCAGCAGTAGTATAGTAGCAGCAGCAGTATAGCAACAGCAGTATAGTAGCAGCAGTATAGTAGCAGCAGTAGTATAGTAGCAGCAGTAGTATAGTAGCAGCAGTAGTATAGTAGCAGCAGTAGTATAGTAGCAGCAGTAGTATAGTAGCAGCAGTAGTATAGCAGCAGCAGTATAGTAGCAGCAGTAGTATAGTAGCAGCAGTATAGTAGCAGCAGTAGTATAGTAGCAGCAGTAGTATAGTAGCAGCAGTAGTATAGTAGCAGCAGTATAGTAGCAGCAGTAGTATAGTAGCAGCAGTATAGTAGCAGCAGTAGTATAGTAGCAGTATAGTAGCAGCAGTAGTATAGTAGCAGCAGTAGTATAGTAGCAGCAGTAGTATAGTAGCAGCAGTATAGTAGCAGCAGTAGTATAGTAGCAGCAGTAGTATAGTAGCAGCAACAGTATAGTAGCAACAGCACTATAGTAGCAGCAGTAGTATAGTAGCAGCAGTATAGTAGCAGCAGCAGTATAGTAGCATCAGTAGTATAGTAGCAGCAACAGTATAGTAGCAGCAGTAGTATAGTAGCAGCAGTAGTATAGTAGCATCAGTAGTATAGTAGCAGCAGCAGTATAGTAGCAGCAGTATAGTAGCAGCAGTATAGTAGCAGCAGTAGTATAGTAGCAGCAGTATAGTAGCAGCAGCAGTATAGTAGCAGCAGCAGTATAGTAGCATCAGTAGTATAGTAGCATCAGTAGTATAGTAGCAGCAGTATAGTAGCAGCAGTAGTATAGTAGCAGCAACAGTATAGTAGCATCAGTAGTATAGTAGCAGCAGCAGTATAGTAGAAGCAGCAGTATAGTAGCATCAGTAGTATAGTAGCATCAGTAGTATAGTAGCAGCAGTATAGTAGCAGCAGTAGTATAGTAGCAGCAGTAGAGTAGCAGCAGCAGTATAGTAGCATCAGTAGTATAGTAGCAGCAGCAGTATAGTAGCAGCAGTAGTATAGTAGCAGCAGTAGTATAGTAGCAGTAGTATAGTAGCAGCAGTAGTATAGTAGCAGCAGTAGTATAGTAGCAGCAGTAGTATAGTAGCAGCAGTAGTATAGCAGCAGCAGTAGTATAGTAGCAGCAGTATAGTAGCATCAGTAGTATAGTAGCAGCAGTAGCATCAGTAGTATAGTAGCAGCAGTAGTATAGTAGCAGCAGTAGTATAGTAGCAGCAGTAGTATAGTAGCAGCAGTAGTATAGTAGCAGTAGCAGTATAGTAGAAGCAGTAGTATAGTAGCAGCAGTATAGTAGCAGCAGTAGTATAGTAGCAGCAGTAGTATAGTAGCAGCAGTATAGTAGCATCAGTAGTATAGTAGCAGCAGTAGTATAGTAGCAGCAGTAGTATAGTAGCAGCAGTAGTATAGTAGCAGTAGTAGCAGCAGTAGTATAGTAGCAGCAGTAGTATAGTAGCAGCAACAGTATAGTAGCAGCAGTAGTATAGTAGCAGCAGTAGTATAGTAGCAGCAGCAGTATAGTAGCAGCAGCAGTATAGTAGCAGCAGTAGTATAGTAGCAGCAGTAGTATAGTAGCAGCAGCAGTATAGTAGCAGCAGCAGTATAGTAGCAGCAGCAGTATAGTAGCAGCAGTAGTATAGTAGCAGCAGTAGTATAGTAGCAGCAGCAGTATAGTAGCAGCAGCAGTATAGTAGCAGCAGTAGTATAGTAGCAGCAGCAGTATAGTAGCAGCAGTAGTATAGTAGCAGCAGTAGTATAGTAGCAGTAGTAGCAGCAGTAGTATAGTAGCATCAGTAGTATAGTAGCAGCAGTAGTATAGTAGCAGCAGTAGTATAGTAGCAGCAGTATAGTAGCAGCAGTAGTATAGTAGCAGCAGCAGTATAGTAGCATCAGTAGTATAGTAGCAGCAGTATAGTAGCATCAGTAGTATAGTAGCAGCAGCAGTATAGTAGCAGCAGTAGTATAGTAGCAGCAGTAGTATAGTAGCAGTAGTATAGTAGCAGCAGTAGTATAGTAGCAGCAGTAGTATAGTAGCAGCAGTAGTATAGTAGCAGCAGTAGTATAGTAGCAGTAGTAGCAGCAGTAGTATAGTAGCAGCAGTATAGTAGCAGCAGCAGTATAGTAGCATCAGTAGTATAGTAGCAGCAGTAGCATCAGTAGTATAGTAGCAGCAGTAGTATAGTAGCAGCAGTAGTATAGTAGCAGCAGTAGTAGCAGCAGTAGTATAGTAGCAGCAGTAGTATAGTAGCAGCAGTAGTATAGTAGCAGCAGTAGTATAGTAGCAGCAGCAGTATAGTAGCAGCAGTAGTATAGTAGCAGCAGTATAGCAGTAGCAGCAGTAGTATAGTAGCAACAGTAGTATAGTAGCAGCAGTAGTATAGTAGCAGCAGTAGTATAGTAGCAGCAGCAGTATAGTAGCAGCAGTAGTATAGTAGCAGCAGTATAGCAGTAGCAGCAGTAGTATAGTAGCAGCAGTAGTATAGTAGCAACAGCAGTATAGTAGCAGCAGTAGTATAGTAGCATCAGTAGTATAGTAGCAGCAGTATAGTAGCAGCAGCAGTATAGTAGCATCAGTATAGTAGCAGCAGTCGTATAGTAGCAGCAGCAGTATAGTAGCAGTAGTATAGCAACAGCAGTATAGTAGCATCAGTAGTATAGTAGCATCAGTAGTATAGTAGCAGCAGCAGTATAGCAACAGCAGTATAGTAGCAGCAGTAGTATAGTAGCAGCAGTATAGTAGCAGCAGTAGTATAGTAGCAGCAGTATAGCAGTAGCAGCAGTATAGCAACAGCAGTATAGTAGCATCAGTAGTATAGTAGCAGCAGTAGTATAGTAGCAGCAGTATAGTAGCAGCAGTAGTATAGTAGTAGCAGTAGTAGCAGCAGTAGTATAGTAGCAGCAGTAGTATAGTAGCAGCAACAGTATAGTAGCAGCAGTAGTATAGCAACATCAGTATAGTAGCAGCAGTATAGTAGCATCAGTAGTATAGTAGCAGCAGTATAGTAGCAGCAGCAGTATAGTAGTAGTATAGTAGCAGCAGTATAGTAGCAGCAGTAGTATAGTAGCAGCAGTATAGTAGCATCAGTAGTATAGTAGCAGCAGTATAGTAGCATCAGTATAGTAGCAGCAGTAGTATAGTAGCAGCAGTATAGTAGCAGCAGCAGTATAGTAGCAGCAGTATAGTAGCAGCAGTAGTATAGTAGCAGCAGTATAGTAGCAGCAGCAGTATAGTAGCAGCAGTATAGTAGCAGCAGTAGTATAGTAGCAGCAGTATAGTAGCAGCAGTAGTATAGTAGCAGCAGTATAGTAGCAGCAGTATAGTAGCAGCAGTATAGTAGCAGCAGCAGTATAGTAGCAGCAGTATAGTAGCAGCAGTAGTATAGCAGCAGCAGTATAGCAGTAGCAGTATAGTAGCAGCAGTAGTATAGTAGCAGCAGTAGTATAGTAGCATCAGTAGTATAGTAGCAGCAGTATAGTAGCAGCAGTAGTATAGTAGCAGCAGTATAGTAGCATCAGTAGTATAGTAGCAGCAGTAGTATAGTAGCATCAGTAGTATAGTAGCAGCAGTATAGTAGCAGTATAGTAGCAGCAGTATAGTAGCAGCAGTAGTATAGTAGCAGCAGTATAGTAGCAGCAGTAGTATAGTAGCAGCAGTATAGTAGCAGCAGTAGTATAGTAGCAGCAGTATAGTAGCAGCAGTAGTATAGTAGCAGCAGTATAGTAGCAGCAGTATAGCAGTAGCAGTATAGCAACCGCAGTATTTCTTTTTAACAGCAGCATCTTTCATCACATAATACTTATTTACAGTACAACCCCCTTCTTCCATCGGTTCTTCACACAGACAGCCAGCATTGTTGAATCTTAGCTCTGGCCTTGGTTGAACCAGCTGCCTTATTAGTGTGGCAGTGAATGAATGATAAAGGGAAACACCTTGTGAAAGAGAGAGCAGAAAAGGAGCCAGGGAGAGAGAGAGAGAGAGAGAGAGAGAGAGAGAGAGAGAGAGAGAGAGAGAGAGAGAGAGAGAGATATTCTCCCTAATGGTTTCCCTGGAGGATCCGCTCAACATATACTGTAGCAGTGTAGCGCTGAGCTAGCAGCTACACCACACAGTCTATAGTCCGGACATTTACCGGGGCCAGTTTTGCTAGTTTTGAATTGCCGCCTCCCGTAGGTGCTTTTTTAGAGTTAGTATAGCATAGTGACATAGGGTATAACTGTATATTGTATAGTAGTGTACATAGGACTCATTGCCTTTTGTATTTTAGTATTTTTATCATGTCTATTTTTTTTATTTTTTTATTATTATCTTTATTCACGTTTTTGGACGCGCAGGACAGACAGCTTTCTTTCTTGGCCACGCAGGACCGACAGAGGAGAGAGGGTGAAACGGGAGGAGAAGAGGGGAAGACATGCGGCATTATGGCCACCGGGTCTGGGAATCGAACCCGGGGGGTGACCGCTTCGCGACTCAGCGTGCTATGTGGTGTGCTACTGGAGCGACCCCCTTGTCTATTTTATTTCTATCCGATTTTATTACATCATTATTATTACTTGTATTTTTTGCACAATCGAAGCGGGCATGGCCACCACCTTCATTTCACTATATGTCTTGTGTATGTATGTGATGAATAAACCTCTTGAATCTTGAATCTTGTTACCTATTTACTAATACAAAGTAACCCTTGTAAACGTTAATACACGAGGAATAGACTTTTCTTTGAATAAATAACAAAGTGCAGGGAGGGTGCTGGGTGGCTGAGTGGAGAAGAGGGCTATGGTGCTGGGTGGCTGTAGTAGGTGGCTGAAGACATGGTGTTGCCTTTTCCAGTACTGATTATGTTAGAATAGTAGGAGGAGCTGGCAGCAAAGAGGGTTTACTTGTACTGAAAGTTTTGAACTATTAACAAATACTTAAGACGTCATTAGTAAATTGTTTACTAATGGCTGGTCCATGACCTATTAACTATTTATAAGGCATAATAAAAAAAATCATTAACCAGCTATTAAGAAACATTTAACAAGTTATTAATAATTCACTCACTAACAGTTTGTGAATGACGTATTTCATTATTTATAAGGGATGGCTATTCTAAACAGGGCTCTATACGCTAACCTTTTTCCCAAGGAGCACATGTGCTCCTAAATGAAAAAATGTAGGAGCACACAAAGAGTACAGTGAACATTTTTGAGTTTATTAACAAACTATTTATTACCTGCAGTGCATATTATACTGTGCGTGCATGCATGCGTGTGTGTGCGTGCGTGTGCATACTAAGGGACACACATCTGTGCAATAGCACATACCACCAAAATCACACACTGGCCCATGCCTACTAGACACAAAGGATATCGGTTGTCCAGCTGCTCTTGTACTGTATGTTGTAGTGTTGTCACGATACCAACATTTTGACTTCGATACCGATAGGAAAGGTAATGGAATATATGATTAGACGACAGAGCGGCTGGGTGGCGCAGCGGACATTGCGCTCGTCACCAATGCAAGAGATACCGGGTTCGAATCCGGCTGTCGGCGTTGCCTCCGGCTTGGGCCGGCCGTCATACCGGCTCAATTGGCAGAGCCAGCGGGTGGAAGTCGATGGGTGGTAATCTGGACGTTGTGGACAGCGACTCCTACAGGTCGGTTGGGGGACGCCTGCACAGCAGAGACAGGAAATGGCGGGGGTAGTGTGAGCCTCCCACACGTTACACCTCGCCAATGAGAGTCCGCGCTGGCAGGTCAAAAGATGTGACAGGCTGCCTCCTCGTGTACCGGAGGGGGACACGTGATGCAAGGCTTCTATCCTCCCTACAACCGACCAGTGGGGGGGCATATGCGAGCAACGTTCAAGACAGGGGAGGGGCGAATTGGAAACACAAAATTGGGATGGGAGAAAAAATATAAAATAAGGAAAAAAAAGTGGATAAAAAAAATTATTAGAAAATTCTTTATACAATTATTTCATTAATTATAATTTTATTCATATTTTGACGCTGTTGAAATGTAAATAATCAAAAATAATCAAATAATTCTGTTACAGCTGCTGAGCTATATACTATAGCTAATGTCCATAAATATCTTCCCTTTGAATGAAATACGTTCAAGAATCGAATCAGGATTGTTAGCAGAGAGGGAGGGAGGGAGGGAGGGAGGGAGGGAGGGAGGGAGGGAGGGAGGGAGGGAGGGAGGGAGGGAGGGAGGGAGGGAGGGAGGGAGGGAGGGAGGGAGGGATGGTGGGGGGGTGGGCTCAGCCCCCACTTCCCTCACTATTGGATGCCTCTGAGTGTTCCCAGGGATAGCTTAGTTAGCGTTAACAGCTAACATTAGTTAAGGTTTTAGCGCGACGTGGGCATTCCAGAATGGCGAGTATGCAAATTATGTTAGACAATTGGACCCGTTGCTCGCGGAATTTACATTACACATAGAAACAGCGCGACTCGCCAAAGAAGTTGTCACACAGCGGTCAAACGCAGGGCTGAAGACTCGAGCTAGATGTCATAGCTTCTAGAATTGAAGGTCCGCTCTGCTCTGTGTCTATTATGAAATGACAATTGCGTGTTGACACACCCACTACGCAAAACCATTACTCGCACACTGTGCTCCTAAATAATTTTTCCAGTTCGCACACACACATTTACATTTAGTCATTTAGCTGACGCTTTTATCCAAAGCGACTTACAAGTTCTGTATGACAAGTCATCAGGAAGGGCACAACTCTATCAGCTGAGCAACAATGTTCATCAAAGTGTTGAGTGCTACAGTGTAGGTTAGTTTATTAGGACAAGTGCATGACAGTAAGGTTAGTTAGGGTTAGATTTTTTTTTTTTTTTTTTTATTCAGATAATGGTTGAAGAAGTGCGTCTGTAGTCGACGGCGAAAGATTGGACGTGTTTCGGCTGTCCTAACTGGGGTGGGTAGTTCATTCCACCATTGTGGGGCAAGGACTGAGAATAGGCGACTTCTCTTTGATGACCCTCCCGGAGCTCGGATAGGAGTAGGTCTGAGGCCTATTTTTAGGGGCAAATGCGAGTGAAATAGTCGCACTGTAGATCCCTGCTAAAGTGTTACCCTTCCTTTTAAAGACAATCACTCAGAGTCAGTAAGGGCAGAGTTGAGAGTTTTGAACACTGAGTTAATGAGAGTTTTGAACATGGAGTTAATGAGAGTTTTGAACACGGAGCTAATGAGAGTTTTGAACACAGAGTTAATGAGAGTTTTGAACACTGAGCTAATGAGAGTTTTGAACACAGAGTTAATGAGAGTTTTGAACACTGAGCTAATGAGAGTTTTGAACACTGAGCTAATGAGAGTTTTGAACACAGAGTTAATGAGAGTTTTGAACACTGAGCTAATGAGAGTTTTGAACACTGAGCTAATGAGAGTTTTGAACACTGAGCTAATGAGAGTTTTGAACACAGAGTTAATGAGAGTTTTGAACACTGAGCTAATGAGAGTTTTGAACACTGAGCTAATGAGAGTTTTGAGCTAATGAGAGTTTTGAACACAGAGTTAATGAGAGTTTTGAACACTGAGCTAATGAGAGTTTTGAACACTGAGCTAATGAGAGTTTTGAACACAGAGTTAATGAGAGTTTTGAACACTGAGCTAATGAGAGTTTTGAACACTGAGCTAATGAGAGTTTTGAACACTGAGCTAATGAGAGTTTTGAACACAGAGTTAATGAGAGTTTTGAACACTGAGCTAATGAGAGTTTTGAACACTGAGCTAATGAGAGTTTTGAACACTGAGCTAATGAGAGTTTTGAACACGGAGCTAATGAGAGTTTTGAACACGGAGCTAATGAGAGTTTTGAACACGGAGCTAATGAGAGTTTTGAACACTGAGCTAATGAGAGTTTTGAACACGGAGCTAATGAGAGTTTTGAACACTGAGCTAATGAGAGTTTTGAACACTGAGCTAATGAGAGTTTTGAACACAGAGTTAATGAGAGTTTTGAACACTGAGCTAATGAGAGTTTTGAACACTGAGATAATGAGAGTTTTGAACATGGAGCTAATGAGAGTTTTGAACACGGAGCTAATGAGAGTTTTGAACACGGAGTTAATGAGAGTTTTGAACACGGAGTTAATGAGAGTTTTGAACACAGAGTTAATGAGGGTTTTGAACACGGAGCTAATGAGAGTTTTGAACACGGAGCTAATGAATTCTCATCTAGGTTTAGGTTTACTTTATTTGATCAAGGGGGACAGCGTACATTAATAAAACATTTGACAAATGTTAAATGCACCCAATTTTTGCCAAAAGGCTCATTTCCATTGGCAGTCCCCCTGC
The DNA here is from genome assembly GCF_963971535.1 of Notolepis coatsorum. Lineage (NCBI taxonomy): Eukaryota > Metazoa > Chordata > Actinopteri > Aulopiformes > Paralepididae > Notolepis > Notolepis coatsorum. The sequence goes on along the minus strand of NW_028170651.1, from coordinate 2,508 downwards.
CACAAGGT